>NW_008662956.1:5535-16630 GCF_000695815.1 Acanthisitta chloris
CTCCAACTGTGTTCAAGTTTTAACTACCTGTAATTACTCAAACTACCAGAGTATTTCAGGAGCTTTAATGAACAGTTTTAACAAAAAAATCCCAGTGATGTAATTTTTCAAGTTTGTTTCCAGTGTTCTAATCATGTAAGACACTTCTTAGGTCTTTGAAGTTACTCATTATGTGATGTTACTATGAATTCTTAATCAGCTTCTACTTTTTATCTCATGCCTGTGATCCCTGAACTGATTTATTTTTTCTAACAGATAGTTTGATTGGGTTTTGGCAGTACAACCACTGCGTTATCCAGTAAGCCTGGAACTATCGGTTCATCCTGTGACTTTTTTTTGGTAATATTGTTCACAAGAACATAATGTAAACTAACTGGGCCAAAGGTACCAGCCCACTCCAGCATTTGAGTACAGTAATGGTTTGTAGAAACTGCCAGTACTCTGCATGTGTATAAGTTTCCTTCTGTCCCACTGTTTACTATTTTGTGTCAGTTCTGCATGCCTGATCGTTGTACGTACCTAAGGTAGATGAGGCTGATATAGCAGTCTCAAAACAAACAAAAAGGCAAAAAGGTTGTAATTAATCTTTCAGGTCCAAGATATTTTGTTCATTGATGAGGTATTACACATCCAATTTTATTTAAGAAAAAAAGTAAAAATAAGGAGCAGGAAAAAAATAGACTAGCAACATTTTCTTTGAACAATGGTGTGGAACTGTTTCCCAAGAATTTCTGATGCCGCCTCGTTAGAATAGTTGTTAAATATTTTTAGCTTATATCTTTTCCAGTTTTTGATTGAAATCTTCCCATCAGGCAGTTAAGCTTTTGGATGTAGTTGTCCCGTCAAGGAATTTTTCCCTTGAGTAACTGTAAGAAAGAACCGATTTTGAATAGTATATAGTGTCAAGCTTGAATTATTTTTTAATTTGAGAAGAGTTAGTTTGCGTGTTAATTAAGAGTTCTAGTTTTCATCTGCTGTATTAGTATTTGTGAAATGTTGAAGCTGTGCAGTTCTAGTACCCAAACTGAAACCGACAGTGTCATTGCTGGGAAGCAGCATGGGCCTGAGTTTCAATACCGTGTTGTAGTGTTGCTAAAAAAACTCTCAAGAGTAAGGATTTGAGTTTTATTTATTGTTTAAATACTGTTTCTGATAAGCATGACAACAGACTACTATTTATGTAAGGCCCAAACACAAGATTTGTTTTAAAACCTCTTTTAACTCTGTGGTAGTGATTAACAAGCTGTTTCCAGACTTGTCCTGAACTAGAGCTGTGTATGGGCACATACTTCCCAGGGTGGGCAGAAACACACGGGAAGGGCAGCCAGCTCTGCAGCATGCTTATCCCTCAGAAGCCCATCTGGTGTTCCCTCAGCTGCAGTAACATGCTTCAAGTGAGTTTTTAGGGGGAACTGTGATTTATTTTTTTTTCTTCAGCTTGCTCCTGATTTTACTACCATTCTTTTCCTCTGTTTTAAGAACACGGACCAGAGATGATATTTTGTCGAGACGTGAAAGATCCAAAGATATTAGCCCCCCCAGTAGATGGTCCCCATCCAGAAGGAGGTCTCGGTCCCCCATCAGGAGGAGATCTCGCACACCCCTTCGTCGTAGCCGATCTCCGAGAAGGAGGAGTAGATCTCCTCGGAGGAGGTAAAGATATGCTCTGGTTTTACCTATATTTTGTAAAATATTACTAGAAGAATGAAGATTGCTATCTGATGTGCAAAAAGTCTATGCTTTCTTTTTGTCCGTGTTGATATGTGCTAGCATAGTTGAGTTCATTTTGTTCTCCATGAATTAAATTGGTTTATTACTTGGAGTCATTATGTATCTGTATGTTTTATGTATAGATTTCCCTTCTTTTCTTCTAAAAACCAAACCAAAAACCTCAAAACCCAAATCCCTCTTATTATCACCAGGGATCGAGGCCGAAGAAGTAGATCTCGCCTTCGAAGGAGGTCCAGGTCACGTGGTGGCCACAGACGTAGGAGCAGAAGCAAAGTTAAAGAAGACAAATTTAAAGGCAGTCTTTCTGAGGGTATGAAAGCTGAACAGGAGTCTTCATCAGATGAAAAGTAAGAATTCATTTCTAACTTGCACTGATTATTTAAAACTACAGTTCCACTGATACTGACAATGAAGTGACATTTATCTTCATGGTGTAGTTTTTGAGTTGTCACCCAAAACTTTTAATCATGTTTTATTACTTGTGACCTTGTCTTTTCTGGGGGGAATTACTGTTGGGATGATTCTGAAAAACTTAGGAATATGCAAGAAATATCAGGGCCTGTTGGCTAGTGGGCAGACCTGAGGGGATGATGTATTGTTAAGTTTTTAAATTCAGCTTTATCAGAATCTTGTGAAAACTTTTGGTGTGATTGCTAAAGCTTACTGCCTGAGGAAAAACTAACAGCTGAAAGGATTAATTGCTGTCTGCAAATTGTGTTTATATTTGCTAAATATCTACTTACTCAATTGCACAAGATGTGCATTCTTAATCAAATATTAAGGAAGAATGATGCTGCAGTGAAGATGAGCAAGACTTTTTTATTTGTTTTCCTTTCAAAGGTTACTGTTAATTGTGTGCAATTAAAAATGAAATACAGAAAGTCCCAGTGAGATACCAAGAGATAAATTTTCTCTGTAAGGAAATGTAAATATACACACTGGGATTTAATACACCTTTACTTTCTGAGTCAATTGAACAGCTATTGTTTAATATATTTTGTACTGTCTACTCCAAAGAACTGTGGTTGGTAAAATTCAGTAGATAATCTTATGTTTATGATGTTATATCAAAAATAATCATGTTTTTATAGTCTTGAAGACTTTGACTTGGAGGAAGAGGATGAAGAAGCAGAGATAAGACAAAGGAGGTTACAGCGACAAGCAATTGTTCAGGTATGTGGTTGTAGGAAATTATTTTAGGTTTTTAGTGTAAAATGTTGGGGTTAAGGAAGGCTCTTAGCCTATTACTGCACTGCGAGAGTAATTGCAATTGCTATATTTTTCCCGTTAATTCATTGTAAATGTTACTCTCTGTTGAATGTTACACTTCTATTGCAACAACATTGCTTTTAAGACTGAAGTTAACTCTTCCGTGAGTCATTTTTTGCCACAGTTAAATATTCTCTGGCAGTTTTATGACATGTTAAAAATGTTCTTCAGTGTGGTTTTTCTTCGCAACTATATCATTGATGTAGTAGTGCAAATATAGCATTAAGTTATATATCAATTAACCTAACTGGTCAGTGTATTTTAAGTAGAAATTGTCCATTTCCAAAATTTCATAAATCCACCCAGAAAGATGTGGATATCCCTTAACGTGGATAATGTCTTCAGTTGCACTTGTGAGTTCCCACGAACTTCTTACTCTGGGTAAGAAGGTAACAGCAATCAGAGGCAATGTGTGATTGAGACCCCTGAGAGGGAGCTGTGGCCCAAGGGGGTGTAATTGTACAGCACAAGTCAGGGATCTCTTCTCAAAGGTAGGGTTTGGCACACAGTTAGAACATAGCAAGCAAAAGGCTGTGGCATGTTTATTTAATAATTAGTTACAAACCCCCAGTTTTAACGTGCTGCTTATTTGAGTGGCATTCATCATTTGACTTTTATGCAAAGCCCATAGTAAAATCCTTCAGAACTATGACCAAGCCAAACCATAAAAATTCTTTTTAAAGGCTGGCTGTGCCTGGTGTTGGTGCATGCAGGAGGCAAATTCCAGAGCTTCGTTCCATAAATGGAAAACCTCCACTTGTATTATTGAATAGTTCGACTTCGATAACTGAGCGTTATAAACACTTATTCATCTTGAAGTCTAACTTTTGGAATAGGAAGTGAGATTTGTGTCATTTGTATCATGTACTTAAAAAAAATTGTAAAGGTGTTGTTTGAGCTTTTTTAATCCATCTGAAATTTTTCAACATGAATGAATGAATAAATATGATTTTCAGTTCAAATAAGAAACCTGAATCTAAAACCTACTTTTCTTTACCATAACACTTATAAAAATGGAAAATGTTCTAGAATGGAAGATATAAAATAATTAGTTTTTCCTTAAAGACTGTATTTCAGCACATATGTGCTAGAGTGGCTTAGTAATAAATCTGTTGCTACTGACATTTTGCTGCACATAACCAAATAATTGATCTTCAGTAATCATTGCTTTTTTTACAGAAATGTAAAGACCTAAGGACACGTGAATTTTTCAGTCTTACGCTCTGGGCTGTGGTGCATTGTGGCAAAATGAGTTTTCAGAAGTTGTATCCCGTCATGCAAATAATCTGTTGACTTTAGAGATGTAGGTGATTATGAAAGCTGAGGTTAAGGTTTAGCACAAACCATTGAAAGGATGTGTATGAAAACGTTTAAACTGTGATGGTGAGATTAAAAATTAAATTTCCCTTTAGAAATACAAAGGCCAGACAGAAGACAGCAATATATCTGTGCCATCTGAACCAAGCAGTCCTCAAAGCAGTACGCGCAGTCGCTCAAATTCGCCGGACGACATCCTAGAGAGAGTAGCTGCTGATGTTAAGGAGTATGAACGGGAAAACGTGGACACATTTGAGGCATCAGTAAAAGCCAAGCACAACCTCATGACAGTTGAACAGAACAACGGTAAGAATCCGAAATCTGTTCAATGCAATTTATGAAAGCTCAGACATTTTGCTTAGTTTCCTTGTATACTTCCAGACTTGGAAGTAGATTGACTTTTTTGGATGAAATTTGCAGATGTTTTCACAAATGTTATGGTACTTAAATAAAAACTTATTTACTTAAACATCAAAATAAAGCTTCCCCGTTAGGAAGGATAATACGAATGGAACATGTTCTCTCTGTTTCTAATAACCCTTAACATAATTTGTGCCTTACATTTGGAAGAGCAAATAACAATGTCTGTCTGTACAGTTACAAATGATCCTTCCAAATTTTCACTTATGCATGATGTTTTCTTAGAAGCCTCAGTCTTTATTTTGCTTCTTTTCTCCCTTTTTTTTGGTCAAAACCACTGTGTCAGAAGAATATGGGTGGGTCTGTAGTCATTTAGAATGATTAAGGCTTTTGAGGGTCATTGCTTGTAAGTCTATTTTAGCAGCATGAGTTCTTGCTGAAATGGATATTTCCTTCTCTTCCTGCTGGCACATATCTATTGTACAGCAATATTGATATGAAATAAATCTTGGTGTAAACCCAGCCTGTGCCAGCTGCAGCAATATGAACACAGAGCATCTCCCAGTACAGCCTGTGCCATTTGAAAATCTGCTGCTTTGTCTTTTGAAATTGGATTCCTGTACATCTTCCAAGTAGCCAAAGGTGTGTCTAGTTGCAGTGTGGTAGTACTTGAGATAGTTTAAACTCCCTCAGTTTCTCTTCACAGTTTAATTGGAGTAGCACATTGGGCTGTGGAACCTGCCCAGCCTCTCAGGAAACAGTTGGACAATTAGCTTGTATGTCGTGTCATGCCCCACACATACCCTTGGGGACTAAATACGTTGTCTTCTAGCGGGTGCTTCTCCTCGAAGTAATCAAGCTGCATCTCTTTGGGACTGGTGTACTGCTCTGGAGTTTGTCCTGGTGCTCCCTTGAGCAGTATGTTTTCAGATTGCTCCTCTGTGAGGTCGATGAAAGGAAGTGTCTTACGTGCTTTATTTGCATACCACTAGTTCAGACTTAGTCTTGTTATCTGTAACACATAATGTATTTTTCCTCTTTTGTCAAAGCATGTGCTGCTTTCTAATCTTGTCTGCTAAAACGTGTGCAAGTCCAACTCAACTACATAGGCATTTTTCACATAGACGTGTGAAAAGGTTTTTACAATCAGATCATTTACACTCAAACCTGGGAATTTTGCATATATTGGTAGGATCCTGGGTTGGAGGTGGTTATAACAACAAATGAGAGCAGTGGATTATCTTTCTTTGCAAGAGCCATGTTTTGTTTCTATCCTGACCTCATATAGGGCCAGAGTAGTAAGATGTTAAGAAGCTGCTCATTGTAGCCCAGTGCGAGTGTAAGTTAACTGAACTAAAAAGAAACTTTGAGGGAGTTTCTGGGAGGGTCTGTATCTTGAAGCAGTGGTGTGCCCTGTCTCCCTATAAGGTCAGTATCAGCATGATGGAGGAGAGTTTTTGATGCTGTCAGAAGATTTCAACCTAGTTATTTTGTATGAAAGTGTTGGTCTGTGCACACAAGACCTGAAGCCTCCGGGTTTAACTGTTTATTTTTCTCCATTGCATTGTGATTTACCATGGTCAGAGGGGATGCTGCCCTAATGTGTGTTACCAAAGAGTTTGAAGTCTGTTTGCTTTTCCTAACGTGTACTTCATTTATATTTCTTTGCTTTTATCTTATCAACCAAGTAAAATGTCTTTGGGATTTAAAGATGATTAAAAGGTGAGAAAGGGATAAGTTCTTGCCTGCATTACAAATGTTTCCCTTTACCACAATAATTAACATTGTATAACCTGTTTTGGCAGGGTTGGAGAAAATATTTTTCCAAAGAAACGACTTCTGGGCTTTAGAACCTTGGTTTTTAGTAAAATACCTTGTGATTAGCAGAAAAGCCCAAACTTATATATTGAAAACATTACTGTATTTTTTTATATATATATACAGTTATTTTGTATTTCTTTTTATACATATATATAGTCATTATTTGTAGGGATCATGTATGTACGTAGTTTCTTCTTTCTGTTGTCTGAATTGCTTGAAAGCTATTATAAGTAGTTTTTCAAGGAGGTATAAATTGAGTGCTTCAAACAAGTTAACTAGTCTGAGCTTTATAGTCTAGTATGTGAAATATCTGAAATGGTATTTGCTAGAAACATTAGTAGAGCTACCTGTTTTCCAGCATACTGATCTTAGATTATATTGTAACGACAGCAAGTGCCAGATTATACTGGTAACAGTTACAGTTTGTCATCTTTTTCATCTTGAGTAATTTAAATTTCATTTTAAGGTTCATCTCAGAAGAAACTGCTCGCTCCTGATATGTTCACAGAATCAGATGATATGTTTGCTGCATACTTTGATGTAGGTAATCCTTGGAGATGAAATGTATGCTTTTTTTTCTTTATATTGTTGTATATATTTGTTAGAGAGTCACTGTCACTTGAGGGTTGTTGAGAGCTTTCATTTATAAAAGCATGTGTAACTGAGTGGATTGTATGTTCTGTGCCTTTTGATCAGCCAAGACAGCCAAAGTGGTTCTTAATTAGTAATTCAGTGAAAGAAAATTTGCTGAAATTAGTGGGAGTTTTACCAAAGTAAGAAACTGGGGAATTCACCTGCTATTTGGACAGGACCTGTAATGGCACGTGGTAAAATCATGAACCTATTTATCAGTTAAGCATTATGCTAATGTTACCATGTTGCACTGTTCTAAATATGAGCTTTTTTTCAGAGGTTCATACATGGTCAATTAAAAAATGTGTAAGATGTTTTAATTGGCTAATGATGCAGTGTTGGAGTAATCTGGTGGTTTGTTTGGTGGGTTTTTTTTGGATGAAGAGATACATTTACTTTTTCACTATTCCAGCAGCTTTCCTCTAAATGTGTTGAAGTGACCTGCAAATATTGGCAGTCCAGTGACTAATTTTGAGGCTTTACTTGCCTTTCTTTATAAATCCTCTACATTAACTTTGAAATTCTCCAGTTAATTTTGGTTTATGGCATGTATAATCTATTATGATGGATATACTGGTGACAAAAAGCTGCCATAGAGTTGCTTTAATAACACTGGTAATGATAATAAATTCTTTTTTAAATCACTTTGGCCTGGAAGAAGATCAAATATCTGAAGGTTGTGTGTATGTGTGTGTGAGTGAGGATGCATTTTTAAAAATTCAGAGGTTAAAAGTGAGAATTTATGTGGCTTGTAAGTGAGCAGTATCCCCTTCCAGAAACTTGTTCAACTGAAGATATTCTTTGCTACTCATAGGTTTAATTTTGTGATAAAATATTGCCAAATCTGTTGAGAGATGTCAACAGCAATTGTAGTAATTTTATGGTTGTATGTATAATAGTGTGAAACCTATGAAGTGGCATTGAATGAGCAGAAATTTAAGGTTTAAACAGTTATGTTTTCCTCACAAATTGATAAACTTGTTTACTATAAACATACTGTAGACAAAAAGTCTTATTTGGATGGTCCAAAATGTTCATTCTAATGTGACTTGTATAAATTCCTTGTGGGTATTAATTGAAACTTTGCCAGTTTATGTCTAATAATAGTTCTGTTGGTCAATCTCATCCTTTTTCCTTGCCTCAGTCTTTAGATATTGGTATGTAAACAGTTTCTTGTGTTCAGTAGTTTCTCTCTCCTACAAGATAAGTGTGTTTGTACTGTGATGAGAACAGTAGGGAAAAAGGGGTTTGGTAAGTAAGCATCAAGGAAAAATACAGAGCACCCAAGCAAAGCTGTTACTTTTGTTTTTTATTTCAGAGTGCTCGTCTAAGGGCTGCTGGGTTTGGAAAAGACTTCAAAGAAAACCCCAATCTCAGGGATAACTGGACCGATGCAGAAGGCTATTACCGTAAGTTGTATTTGTTGATTGGCTAGGACAGATAGAATGAGGGAGAAGATCCTCATGTAAAAGTACTGAAACGTTATTGTAACGTGGATGTATGACAGAGTCTCTCCAAGTGTGTAATGGAGTGGATGAAATGAGCATGCAGGTTTTAATCTCAGGCATGAAAGGGCTCCACACTTACAGAATTGCTGTCTGTTCCCTTAATTTCCACAAAACTTGGTGATACAAAGCATTGTGAGCTCGTGCTTTCTCCCTCACTGGAGATATTCAAGAACCATCTGGACACAACCTTGTGCCATGTGCTCTAGGCTGACCCTGCTTAAGCAGGGAGGTTGGGCCAGATGACCCACCGTGGTCCCGTCCCTTCCGACTCATTCTGTGATTCTGTACATCATGAAATTAAAGGATTTTACCATTTATCCTCTTTTTTTATGTTAGAGAATGGTTTGTTTTTCATGCCAAGTTACATTGCCTGTGTCACTCATAACTTTGAACTGCTTGATTTTATCCTTCAGGTGTTAATATAGGTGAAGTTCTAGATAAACGTTACAATGTCTATGGTTACACGGGTCAGGGAGTCTTCAGTAACGTAGTGCGAGCCAGGGACATGGCAAGAGCCAACCAGGAAGTAGCGGTTAAAATCATCAGGAACAATGAACTTATGTAAGTAACGCTTTTGTTTGGTAGTGACAAAGCATGTGTAACAGTTGGAAGTTTTTCTGATGCGATTTGAATCTCCCTTTGTTTCAAGTGAAGTAGCAGATTACAGCTGTGATTCCTGCCTTTTCTGCTAATATGCGCCAGATAATGGGAAGCGCTTGAGGACTTTGTATCCACACTTCTTTACAGCTATCACAGGAAGAAGGGTACTTGCATTTTCATCAGGCACTTTCTCATTTGCAAAACTGCAGGGAACAGTGATAGCAAGAAACAAGGTTATAATTAATCATGAGGCCTGCTCAGGCCTCATTTTCTGAGATGGGAGTCATAGACTGTTAAACTTCTCTGTTGATGGACTAAATTCATTTGGCAGGCTATGGTTGGATCTTAATCAGTCATCTGCAACCTAAAAAAATTCCTCTGTAAATTAATTATTTTTGTATATTCTCTACATGTTTGCATACATACAAGGTACATAAAAAGGGATGGAATTCTCCCTGTCGAAATAAAAAATGAGGTCTTTCAAAACGACCAAACCTTAACAAATATGATCTATTAAACTATCTTATGTGAGGACTTGTCTGCAATATTCGTTTGCAGTATTTTCTGCAGTATTTCTACAGTCACTTATTATGTCCTGTTCTGTTAAAGACAGCTGAAATAAAAATCTTTTCCATGCATTTGACATGGAAGTCTTAAAAGTTGTCTTACTGGGTGTATAACTGGATTAGTTTTGGTTATGTGAATAAGTATCTAGAAGAGGTTTTAAAACAAAAGGGGAGGTGATAAGATGTTTGGAGTGTTATATAGATAATAACTTTGGAGGTGTAGTTGAATCTATAGTCAGTTCAGCTTAAATCTTCTTTTAATAATGTTGTATGTCTTCTAAAAAAAGTAAACTTCTCAAGTGAGTGCTGTCTGAAATGTAAGCATCATATTACAGGAGGAAACCCAGTTCTAGCTTTACATGCAACTGAGAGGGAGGAGGAAAGGATAAGTAGGTCACAAAGGCACAGTGAAGATCAAAGAATTAAATAAACTTAGTGTGTAGACACTGACAGAAACCCACTGTTGTGATTTTGGGTTTTTTAAGCTGTGGTACATTAAGTAATGATAAGACACTTCTCATTACTAGATAATTATAACCACACAAGTGAATGTTTAGATTTAAAAAAAAATTAGCATTTCACTGATTTTGTTTTATAATAATATTTGTTCGTTTTCAGGCAAAAAACTGGCCTAAAAGAACTGGAATTTTTGAAGAAGCTCAATGATGCTGATCCTGATGACAAGTTTCATTGTCTACGGTTGTTCAGGCATTTCTACCACAAACAACATCTCTGTCTGGTATTTGAGCCACTCAGGTAAGATGACAAATGTTTGGGGTTCTTTGTAAAAGGTAAAGTACTATTGAGTGATCTTTACCTTTCTGGTTTTGCCTGTTATTCTGGTACCTTGTTTTATTGCCAAGATTCAAGAATGCAAGGAACTTGGAAAAGAGAAGTATCTGGAGGCACAAATCCACAGATTACTGAGCGATTTTTTATTTGCTTTAAGCATTGCTTTAAACTTCTTGCCTGGAAAATATTTGAAACAAGATAATGTATTATCAAAGATGGGTCATGTCACCAGTGCTGCTCTTGATTGTTTTGTGTGTTTGTGTGTTAGTATTTTTGTTAGTTTTCATAGTTCTTTGTTTCGGGGGTTTGCATTAAGAATGCATTGCCAGAGAGGTTCAGCAAATGCTGTATATTCTGTGAAGAGTACATATATAATAAGGAAGAAAATTGTTACAGTGGGTTCTTTGCATGCTCGCCTTCTGCTTAAATAATTAAGCTCTTTTGAGAGGTTAATTGTAGGCATTGTTTTATGATAGATCTGGATATATGATTTGCCTT
>NW_008662956.1:16658-18838 GCF_000695815.1 Acanthisitta chloris
GTTTTCAGCGTGTGTCATATTTCAATTTTTACCATATTGGAGGTGAAGTTATGTGCTGAAACAGTGCAAATTTTATGCAATGAATCTGGTAGCAGCTGTTCTCTTTCATTGCATGTTGAATGCTGCTTTTCTCAGAAAATACCTAAAGGTAACTTGTTTGTTCAAGCTTGTCTTACAGTTTAGGAGACTACTGTGTTTTTCTTTGTTAAGCTCTTTTCTGTTCTTTCTTTCTTTAACAGTATGAATTTACGAGAGGTGTTGAAGAAGTATGGGAAAGATGTTGGGCTCCATATTAAAGCTGTGCGTTCCTACAGCCAGCAGCTGTTCCTGGCTTTAAAACTGCTTAAAAGATGCAATATCCTACATGCAGATATTAAACCAGATAATATTTTGGTAAGTAATAAATAGTTGAAACTTATTTTGCATGGCCTGTAGTGTAAAATTGATTTGCAATTAATATCATTCTGTTAATTTAGCTGAAGTCAAAATGTACTGAAAATGCTGAATGCTATCTGTTTTGATATCAAATGATATTCTGGTATAAATAGTAAGTAAGGAATATAATACAGCATGTAAATGAAGTCTTTCGCACAAACCTGCATCCACTGGGATCTTTATAGAAAGTAGATTTTCCAAAGAAAGATAGTGTCTGTTCTCAGGAGAAATATCTGGAGTTTCTCCATCAATAGTTGAAAAACGTTCTTGATTTCTGCAAAATGCAAGTAGGTTGTTTGAGGCTGGCTGGAATATTGTTCATAGAGTGAGATAATGGGGAAAGGTCCTTAATGCCTCTCTTCTCTTATGTTTCCATTAAACATTCTGGTTAGCAGGGCCTGAGAGCTACATCCGAGGAATCCAACACGTTTCCTTGGTTTTCTTGGTGGTCATCCCTGTGGCAAACTCAGAGTTTAAATTTATTAAAATGTTCTTTTCTTGCCATCACAGCAGTAAAATTTACTGTGTAGGCATGTGAGTAATACGCTATTTTCTGAGTGACTCTCTGCATACTGGAGTTGTGAGTCTAAACTGATGCAATATCAGTATCCGGTATGAAATCTGGGTCGACCAAGGATATTTTGGGAAGGGAAAAGGTACATGAAACTTAACTTTTTCTGTATTCTGTAGGATCTGAAGATCTTAACTGTCACTTTGAGAAAATTTTACTGTTTTCTTAGAATACAGAGAGGAAGGAACTTCCTATTTAAGGGCTGAATGTTTTTCTTGTCTCTGACTTAAATGTATTGCCACTTTCAGAATGCTATTGGCAATTCTGCCCACAGACAGTGTTAATAGATATTTGTGTTTAACTTCCAGGTGAATGAGTCTAAAACAATACTAAAGCTTTGCGATTTTGGATCGGCTTCGCATGTTGCAGACAATGACATCACACCGTATCTAGTTAGCAGATTTTATCGAGCGCCAGAAATCAGTAAGTGCACTTTGGATTGGCTACATGTATCATGAGCAGGGCATACCAGTGCTAGCAGATGAGAATTTGGCCTGAATCTACTCTCTGTTTGGTCTTAGTAAGACATCTGGAAATACATGATGGCAGTCAAAAACTCAGGCTTTGAAAGCTTGTTTGTGTGACTCTGCATGCATGTTGGTTGTCAGCTCTGTGAGCACAGGGAGGAGTCATTCTGATGGCTTATAGCTCTGTTTTAATTTAGAGGTTATTGTTCTGACTTCTTGTTTTTTGCTGACTTAATTCATGCTGAGTAGTTTGGTGTAGGTAAAAAACTACCTTTCTAAAATAGGGTTACTTTAAAAGTTAAAAAGTTTTCATGCTTTTTTATAGTTTACAAATCAGAACTTTTTAATCTGTTGTGCTGGTTTGAAAGCAAACCAGTGAGAGACTCTGAGTCAGAAGTACAATTTAATATGAACAACACAACAAAACAACATAAATGCAACAGTACAAAAAAAATAACCTGACAGAGTCAGAAAATAACCTGACAGAGTCAGAAAGTAACCTGACACCCTGTCAGTCAGGGTGTAGTAGTAGTCCGATTAAATGGTGGCTGCAGCACTCCTGGGGTGATGGGTTTGTTGGAGCAGTGATCCCGCAGATCTGGTTCTCTCCCGAAGGTCCAGCTCTTGTCCTCTGGGAATCCAGCAGGCAAAGGGCTCCCTGTGCTGGTCCAAACCCCAGCTTATATCCCTGTGAGCATGTTTGGCTC
>NW_008662956.1:18900-31574 GCF_000695815.1 Acanthisitta chloris
GGATCACTGGGAGGATGTGTCATGCATGGGTCCTTGACAGCCCAGAGACAGCCCCTGAGGGAGGGACAAGGTGATAATGGTCACTGCCCCACCTGCTTTAACAGCTTGTGGAGATGATAATAGAATACATACCATGGATAGCCCCCACACTGCAACCCAGGACATCTGTCTACTTTGTGCTCTTGTATCAAAGGCTGGCTTCATGGAATTAACTGGAGTTGCTCTGTTTCAGTTATAGGAAAAATCTATGACTATGGTATAGATATGTGGTCTGTAGGCTGCACATTGTATGAACTTTATACAGGAAAAATACTGTTTCCTGGCAAAACCAATAACCATATGTTGAAACTTGCCATGGATCTCAAAGGAAAGATGCCAAACAAGGTAAGAAAAATAAGTACATTATTTTAATTAACATCTGAAGTTGCTGTAATAAACAGTAGAAGATACATTCTTTTTTCTCCTGGCATTCTGTTTCTTGACTTATACGCCTTCTCTTAAGAGTAAGTAAATACCAAGCATTGCTCTGTGTGATTGATATTGATTTAAAATCATATGAAGTGAAAGTGTGCAGCTTCTTTTTCATAGACTAAGTATAAAGTGAGAGCAGAAACCTTCTAAGCACTGACCTGAAAAAAATACGTAAGTCAATGGAAGATACTATGTCTTTTTTCAGCTGGTTTGAACTGTATTTTTTTTATTCAATCTAGACATTTTTTACTGTCCTTTTGATATATTTTTCATTAGTATTAAATTAATCATCTCGCAGTAAGTTAGTAGACATAGATGTTAATTGTGAAATTTGTAAGACAGAGAACTTGCCTTGAAACTCTTGGGTCTCCCTCATTTTCCAGATGATTCGGAAAGGTGTGTTCAAAGATCAGCACTTTGATCAAAATCTCAACTTTATGTATATAGAAGTAGATAAAGTGACGGAAAGGGTAAGTTCCTAATGTGTCGACTAATGTAATACTTTTTTTTCTAAGTTTTCCTACTATTATGGTCTTTGAAATGTCCCTTGACTTAATTCAAAACAAGATTTTATAAGCTAATTAGAATGTCCTTCTGCAGCAGCGTGGACAGATTACATAGGTATAAAACGGCAAAAAGGGATTTTTTTTTTCCCCTATGGTGTAGGAACATGTTTAAGAGAAATCTGAGTTTAATCTGATAGATGTCCAGGGCATCAGGGCATTTGTCTTTGTTTTAGAGAAGGATGTCCAACTTCAGTGTGATGTGCTTATGTTGTATGAGGTTACTGCTCATCTTGGTATCATTTTAACATACTACACGTAACAAGAACCACAGGACTAACTAGTGGTCAGACATGGCATCTTTCCATGTGGACTTGTGATGTTCTCAGTTAACTGAGATAGTAGGTTCATGTGTGCACCTGCTGGTGGTGAAAGATGCAGCCTAGCCTACCCCCAGCAGCATTCTTTCTGCTCTTCTCTCTGCCCACGTGAGGATTTACTGGCCGTGTGATGGCAGGGTGTTGCTGCTCAGGCACTAGACAGCCCTGCAGAAAAGCTGCTGAAGCTCTGTGAAAGGGCTGGGTAGGGGGTTTGTGCATGACTTCCGCTCTCCAAGGTTACCGTTTTTGTGTTTGCAGGAGAAGGTTACTGTTATGAGCACCATTAATCCAACCAAGGACCTATTAGCAGACTTGATTGGGTGCCAACGACTCCCTGAAGACCAGCGTAAAAAAGTGCACCAGCTGAAGGACTTGTTGGACCAGATTCTAATGCTAGACCCAGCTAAACGGATTAGCATCAACCAGGCTCTGCAGCACGCCTTCATCCAGGAAAAAATCTAAGCCAGATGAAGAAGTTCAAAGGGTTTGAGTAATTAAGATACAAAGACTGAAGAAATTTCACAGCAGTTATTAATGTATATAAACATAAATATTTCCCCTGCAAAGTTGAGGAAGAAATGATACATTTGAATTAACATCAAGGCTGATATTTCTTTTAGAAATGTTAGAGTAATTCTGTTTTGTGTCTTATGTGAAAATTTTCACTGTAGAACTGTTTTAATTGCCAAGACTGCACAAAAGTACAATGCTAATGTATATGGTTGCAGTTCGTATATATTATAAAAAGAGAAAAGCATCTGTTATAAAAAAAAAAAGAAAGAAAAAAAAAAGAGAGCAGTAATACTTGGGTGGTTGATTTGTTTTTAGCAGACTTGGCTTCATTTTTGTCTTTACAAAATGGCCAGCATAAATGCTGTTTATATTCACATTTTCCTAGGTGTGTGTGTGCAGGCCACAGCAGCATGCCCTTGGTGTAGTCAGTGCCGAAGGGGGTCTGTTCCTTCTTGAGCCTGCCCGCAGGGATGGTCTCCTCTTTTAAAGCAGGTTGTGTACAACTTTCAGTACACTGAAGGTAAGCTAACCCATCAACATCACCGGTGTTTAAGCTGTTATTTTACTGGAACAACTGACAAATGAGAGGCAATAGCATTGTGGCAGAATTCCCTGCATGTTTGATAACTGATCTTGTTTTATTTTCTGGCATTGCAACCGTGGCATAGTTACAGCTTCTGTTCTGTTCATCACATTTACAAACTTGGAGAGAGCGCACTTGATGGATAGAGCGCCTTCAGTGTACTGTTTCTTATTACTTTCATTTTTTTATTCAACTTGCTATAGACTTTGTATACATTTTGTTAAATACAGTTCACTATGACATAGAACCAATACTTACAGAAGGGTTTTCATTTAGTAATTACGTACGTTGGGATCTCATTCGAAAGACCTTATATCTAAAGGATAGATAGACAACATAAGGAAATTTTTAACTATTTGTATGTCATTTTGAAAGTGTACTGCTTTATGCTAAAAGTGTTTCATTTGTTCATTGTTTTCATTATTTGTGATCATGTTGTCTTTCAATACAGGCATAAACCTTCCACTCTTGAACAAAGCAGCTGCTTTTTAAAAGCGGTAATTGCTTCTTTACCTTTTATTTCTTTTGTAAATGAAGCTTTTCTTTAAGAAATGTGACTTTAAAGTGTTGTCTCTTGCATAAAACAGTTGACACTTACTTATTGTAAAGTGAAGATTGTTCTGCTGCATGTAAAGTGGACCATGCAGATTTCTGTATGTTTTCAGTATGCATCATTAGATAATAAAGTCTTTTGTGAACAAGGCATTTGTAGCCATTTTTAAAAGAATCTGTCTTCAGTGATGGTAAATCAGGTAATTCGTAAGATCCACCCCTGCATTTCCTTATTAATCATTTAATTAGAGGGATTATTAAATGTTATGATCTTTGGGAGAGCTATAGGCTATGTAAATTAAATAGATAATTATCGCTGCTTAAACAAAAGCAAAGCAAAAAAACCCTACAGATACTGTCTGTCTGCTTTCATTGTAATGAAATTATTCCTGTAGGACATGGGATTAAATTCAGGCTTTAACTAATGTTTGTGCTGTTTTTCTCACTTTTCCTTTTGATGGTGCTGAAAGAGAAAAAAGGAAAGCGAGTCACAGGCCACTCAACGCCTACTCCATGGGTCTGATTTGCTGAGACACCAACTTCACCTTCCTAACAAGGTTATTTCTGACAGCATGTGTAGATAAACATTTAGCAACGAGTTAAAAGAGCTTGAGACAATTGAGTTGGTTATACAGGGTGAGGAAAACAGGATCAGCCCTTTCAGGTCCATTAAAACTGCTGTTTTAATGTTCTCTTTGACGAGGTTAAGAAGTTCTTCTTTTCATTTTGTATTAATATATTCTGACAAGCTGTGAAAACCCCACTGGTTTCACGTACT
This sequence comes from Acanthisitta chloris, assembly GCF_000695815.1. NCBI lineage: Eukaryota > Metazoa > Chordata > Aves > Passeriformes > Acanthisittidae > Acanthisitta > Acanthisitta chloris. The sequence goes on from NW_008662956.1 coordinate 22,681, forward strand.
TTATAATACTTGGAACTAAGAAGGATTTTTGTATCCATCTAGGTACATAATGGCAACAATCATGCACTCTTAGTGCACTCAAGAATGGAAAAATGCCACAAAGCAGTCATTCTGCTGGTGGGGAATACCCCACCAAGGAGATGTAATGAACTAACCACGAAAACAAGCAGGAGATGGGTAGTTTTGTATGCCTATTTGGAACCTTCAGCCTGTCTCTTCTCAATTTATATTGTAAAATTCCTAATAAAAATAATCTCTCCTTATTTCTGCATATTAAGGTATCCTTTTCATACAGGAAATGAAAGAAGTTAGCTTTGCCGTTTGGTGAATCACTAGTTGCTTTCTAGTTAAATACAGCAAGTATAACTTGCACTTGTACAGCAGGCAGCACTTCTGAGGGCACTTTTACACAGATGTAGTGGTAGCTTGTTCTTTCTGTTGCTTTGTACATTATTCTTAAAGTAGGAATATGCAACAATGAAATGAGTTGGCGATACAGAAACAAAGCAGTAGAAAAGATGCCCCTTAATGCCTACAGAACTGTTTTAAGCTATCCTGGAGAAGCATAAAGTTGCTCGTTTACTTGTTCTTTGTGTTGTAGGTGCAGCTCAAAAGAAGATGATGGCTACCAGAAGACATGAACAAAGGTTTCTGTCCTATAAAAGATATGAAAAATACTCTTCATCTAGTTCTGTCTTAATCTTTTGATTCCCAGCATTTCAGTTTAGAATTGATTAACACTGCTGCAGTACTGATAGTTCCTGAAGCATACTTGCTGTATTAGAATTTGTTACATAGATTGTGTCATTTCTGGTTTAAGAGGATTTTTTTATTGTGGTTAAATGGAGGTAGATAAGGTTTACTCATTAAATGTGGTTTTCTTAAAGTGATAGAATGATCAGGGCAAAATCTATGGCATTTAAGAAAAAAAATCTGCCATTATATTTGGTTAAAATACACGTGATAACTAGTAAACATTTAAGCAGATGCTGTATTACTCATGATTTTTTTCTTTAACTTCAGTAGGTTCATTATTTAATTCTGTCAGACTTAATTGATGATACAGAGACTAGCTGACAGGGGTTATTCAAAACAAGTGGATTTCAGTCCCTCATCCAGCTGATACTTCCTGTTGGCAACAATAGAAAAGCTTAAGTTCTGGCTTCTGAAGCCTCTGGAATTGAGGACTTTTTGACACTGTTAAGGAACCTCTCCAGTTTTGGACAGTACCTGTCCCAGTAGCCTGAGACCTCTGAGGAGAGCAGAGTAGCTGCTGCTGCCACAGCAGTCAGCTGAATTCCTGTGCTTGTGGCTGGGGGCAAAGAGAACAGCTGTGCAACAGTTTTCTTGTCAAACTATTTCCCAGCTGCTCTAAGAGGGAGGATACCTTATCTTATCCTCCTGTACACAAAGATGTAACTTGTATCTTCACCAGAGGTCCTACATAGAGAAAGTTTGGCTAAATCTGCTGTGCTGATTTCTGTTTCCTTCTCCCTCATGGTGACAAGGAGCTTCACGTTTAACATACTCAGTTTGCCAGGCATTCAGAAAAACAAGATTCCAGCCCTATGGAGTTAGAATGTGTTTTTATTACCTTGGTGTATAATACTATAGTTTAAAAACTAATGACTTTATGAGTTTTTAATAGAAAATAATGATTCCTTTAAAACCTTTTTAATAATACTTTATCTCCATACGTAGGGTAAGTGGCATTAAACCTGTGAAGAACTTTTATGTGTATATTGACCTGCACACAGAAGGCAGAACAGTCTGTGCTACTCCTGGAGCTAGAGCGATCCTCTGCAGCGTGTGTGAAATTGTAACATGGGTGGAGGATGTTGGGAAGCAGCAATTGCTTGAAATTAATAAATTGTGCTTAAAAATTGCCTGCATCCTGTCTTCTCTTGTGCTTACAAATGTCATGCTGAAAGGTGCTAAATCTATGAACAGTTTTTAAACACACTGAAAATACAGCTCTTCGAATAGGGTTGTCTGCTTAGGTATCGGAGGCATTAAAGAATCTGTAGTGAAAGTCTTTCTGAATAGGGAAAATGGAGCTTAGGTTAAGTTGCCTCTTCTCTGGTTTTGGAAACCTGCTCAGCACCAAAGAATTCATGTGGATTCACTTTGCTTTTCCTTGGGCCTCTTTAAATAATTTATAGCGAGGTACTAACCTGCATGAGTCAGGGGATGAAAGAATTGCATTGTGTTAGTGTGAAGGGAAGCCAGACATAATTACAGATTAATCTTTATGAGGAGAAAAAAAACTAGTCAAATAGGAGGAGCAGTAAGGTGAAGTGGGATGGAGTGTGTGTTCATTTCTCAGCATAAATTATGTATCACATTATTAATCTAAGCATATTTGTTCTGCTCTGAGTACAGAAGAGACACTATCAAATGTCTCTCACAGTTTTGTTCATCTAAATACTTAAATAGCTAAAACTTAATTTAAACTTGTGACAGATAGTTACTCTAAATGAAACTTTGCCTTTCCTTCCATCATAAACTTTTGAAATGTTGTAATTATTTCCTCATAGCATTGATTCTGGTTATTGTGGCCCAGATCTTTCTGTAGAGTAGGTGTGAGCTAATTATTCATAAAATAGTGCAAACCCTTGAATATTGACAAAGATTTAGTGTTTGGTTTAAGTTAATCAGAGATAGTTTAAGGCTACTTATGGATGGGCAGGTAGAAATAAATAGGTCATAACTGATACAGTTGCTGTCTGTAACCATTCATGGTTCAGTCTCAAAAGTGACTTTTCAAGTGTGACTTTGTGTTCTTGTAGAAAAAACCTAGGAGGGGGTTGCTGAGGATAATTGAAGTACACCTTATCTAAAGAATGGGACTGATAGCAGCTACCAAGAATAACAAGAAAAGTCTGTACAGCTTTAGAAAGAAACAAGGAGTTGCTAACGGAGGTTACTGGGCACACAAAGGCAGCTGCAGTCATGGAGAACAGTTTTGACTTGTGTCCTAGCACCAGCTGCACATGTTGAGGTGTTTCTGGGGGGCTGCTTTCTTTCCAAGGGCTCCAGCTAAGAGCAAGGAGAGTGCCAGCACCTGGAGCCTGTGGTGCCCCCATGCCAAACCACCTCTCCATTCACCAGGGGCAAACCAATCCTCTTCAGAAAAGAAAGATCTCTGATTTCCAGTAACACATCAAAACCCTAATCCTGTATTGTAGGAAATGGATCTTTACACAGACTGCTAGTGAAACTCTTTGAAGTGTTCTATGATTCTTTGAAAGCCAGTTTCAACCTGCAGCTACGATAGACCTGTCCCTTTGGAGAGGCAGATTTATCACAGAATGTGACACACTATCGGGCAGAAATACAATTGCTTGGAGGGTGCAGGTGCATTTCTTCATTGTTGAAAAGACAGGTTATCACCTTAAATCATCTGCTGTCTAAACAGAATAAAGGGTATTTATTAGCCTGGTTCTGACATTCTGCATATCTACTTTTCAAGCAGTCCTATAGATGCTCTTACCTGCCACTTGCAAAATCCCCTGCCTAAATGTGGGGGGGTTTTTAATTAGCCCAAGCTGGAAATACAGCTGCCTCATTCCTCCCACCCTGAATGGAGTACAAGAGTCTAAAAATGGTTGCTGCAGCTTCTTCTACAGGTAACAGTGGAAGGAAAACACTCAGAGGAAAGCAGCCTGTCCTGTAAGCTGCTGGAAACAATGGTGGTATGGCATGTACCAAACAGGTTACTTGGAGTGTGAAATGTCCATCCTTGGAGCCAGTTCAGCACTGAACAGGATGTCATGCTAAGCAGCCCAATTTCCCTCTGCAGCTGGCCATGCTCTGAGCATGGAGCAATACCAGATCACCTACAGCTTGGAGAGGACTGCTACAACTTGGGGTTTTCTTCATTTATGAAGGCTTATTTACTAGGAGTGTTAATTATTACACTAAGTTCCTTGCAATGAATGAATAATTCTTGCCCAGTGTATAAAAACCTCTATTAGAATAAATGGGAGAATATTTTTCCTGCAGTTTATTGAATTTGAGCTGTGCTCTAGGAAAGAATAAGAACATTGCTGAACACATTACATGCAGGAGGAGCAGAACTAATATTCATGATTTTTGACAAAAGCAAGTTTCTTCTACAAATACTCTTTCAGGTGGCTTTGGGCTGTCACTCACCCATCTGCAAAATAACCTGTATTCTCTCTGCTCCTAAACCCTGCTCTCAAATGAGGCAGCTGAACTTCACATGCTTCCTATGAAAGAAGCTTTAGCTTTTCTATGTCTGGAGCTCAGAAGTTCTACAAATACATCTCCTAACTTTAAAAAAAAGCTCATCCTAAAAATGTTATCCAGATGAGATAGAGTGTGTGGGACAGCCCTACATTTGGGCTAGAGCTTTTCCATGGGAAAGAACAAAGTTCTGCTCAAGGAAAGCCAAGCTGACCTCCGAACCAAAGTTCCTTGTGTATCTGCTGAACAGCCAGAAAGGTAACACACAGAATTCTGCAAACAATTTGACAAAGTTTAGTCTGGATTTAATATGAGATCAAGCCAGCTGCTTGACTCTGGTAAAGGTACCGTTCTTTTCAGCCCCCTGAATGAAGATGTGTCATCATGGCTGGAGAAGAGGACTGCCTGCAATCACTTGTTCCTTTGGGTGATTTCATTCACACAGGATAATGGCAATTTGGTCACTCTTTCTGGGAGTTTTTAAGTTAAACCTGCAATGCACACAATACCTATCCATTTCCTTCCCCTAGGAGGCTTAAATGAAATAAATGTGGCAGAGCCAATTTAGGTATTGAGTTCTTTTCCTCTTACAGAGAGCATCCAGGCACTCTCTGACAGGAGAGGAAATGAGTGGTTTCACAACTTGCCCCAAATTGTTCTGCTGCCTCATTAAAGCCTAATATACCAAGTCCATTCCTACTTGCAAGCAATTTGCAATCTATTTCTGTTCATAAGGGCTTAATAAAAAAAAACAGCTATGTTTACATGAGAATCCTAATAATGCCTAGGTCAATATGCTTTTTTTTATTAAGGTTTTACTCCTTTAAAAACAATCCAGAAGTTCTTGTGCCATGCAGCAAATTACATAGTAGTTGCATATATGCAATTGAGAGCAACTTAAGGCATCTCACAGATCTGTGTACTATGATCTGCTCCAAAGACTAGAATCAATCCTGTGTAACTGACTTCCAAACTTGTTCCAGGCTCACACAAGAAGGTGCACACCCATATTAGCCCCAGAGGAGGCTGAGGACGTTCTCTGTACTGTTCCTACTGGAGTCACAACACAGTACATGCTTTTGATTGTCTAGCACACCAGTTACAGAACAAACACCAGCATAAATGAAGACGTGAAAACACAGGCAACAAACCACTGCCAGTGTGTCACTGTCTAGCCTTCTCTGCTTCTTCCCAGCTGACCCTCCAGGGGAGAAATTTTACTGTGGTAAAGCACAGTCTTGTTCAGAATATGTGCTGCAATGTTATGAATTAAAAATGATCCAAATTTCTGTAACACAGCTAGATAATGGGCACAAATAAATAAATAAATACACCAACCAAAAAACCACAAACACAGCAGTCTGGTTTTGGTGTAAGAAGTACCCTAGCTCCAATCTCCTTTCTCCCATAACCAGGAGAAACCCAGTGCTCTGTGATGAATACCCTGTATTAAGATACTGGCCAGAAGAAGTGGTATCAATGTGTTTATCATCTGAGATATGAATGGTAAAAGGAAATGAAGCTTGAAAGGCACAAGGGAAACCATAGTTTGATTTAAGTTGATTTTGCAACAAATGCAAGTGAAAGGAGTAAAAAAATGTAGTGGTTTCTTGTTTTAATATCCATCACAGAGGTAAAATATTATCAATGTTTAATGAGCACTGCTTAAGCCACAGGACTTCCACAGGGTTTGATGGAGTAGGAGAGGAGAGATTGGCAGAAGCCACCATCATGGTTCTCCCGCTTTCCAGTTGACTCCCAGGAGAGACAATGGAGCATATTTTCATTGCTTTTCTATAGAAGCAGATGGAACAACTGCTACAAGAATGTACTGCAATGGGAATGCAATTTCACAGATTCTTCCTAAATATTTTGAGATACATAGTTTGCAAAAAGCTTGCAAAAGCATATTAAAAATACTCTCCCAAAATTTACCCATTTACTTTGCTAGTAACAGCACAGCATAGCAAAATTTTGGACAATTCCCCTTCCCAACGTGTTAGTCTCACCTTTCTTTCTGTTTTCCAACAAGTGTTGGAGAACACATTCTCAGAGATGAAGGACTGTGAAGGAAGTAGAGGGTTTGGGAAAGGAGGGCAGGTTTAGATTAGGTATAAGAATGAAGTATTTTACAATGAGTGTGATGATGAAATGATGTAACAGTTTGCCCAGAGATGTGGTGGATGTCCCATCTCTGGAAAAAAAGGTCATGTTGGACAGGACTGAGCTAGTGGGAGGTATCCCTGCTCATTGTAGGGAGTTTGGAACTAGATATCTTTAAAGGTCACTTCCAGCCCAAATGATTCTACAATTCCTGTCAGATCCCAGTCTATGCCCTCTCACTATGATAACCTGATGACTACTGCTTAGGAAAGTGTTTCAGCCAATTCTACAACCCTACAATTGTGATTTAATCTAGATCCCATTTCCTGGAATTGTTTACAGCAGCTGCATAGCAGAACAGCACAAAAACCATACTAAACTTAAATTATGTTCACTGCTGTTCGCTTATACACCAGGCCAGTCACACTAATGAAGGAAATTAGATCAGTTTGATACTGTTTGTCCTTGACAAATACAGACTATGCTTTGTTCTGGTTTATTACTGCAGAATATGGAGGAGATTTCCAAGAAACTCTCTCCACCATCTTTATGTACTGAACTGTACCTTCTCCTACTTCTTGTACAATAGTAGACCTTGATAAAAAAGAAGCCTTCTGTCCTTGTATCACAAAAGAACTATAAAGTCACACACTTCTAGAAGATCAGGGCTAATGGAACAAGATCATAAGTTAGCTTCTGCCTTTTTGTTGCTCAGATATAGTTTTTAAAGGGTTTAAAATGTTCCAGAAATCTGATTGCTTTAAATGTCAAAAGGAAATAGAAAACATTCAGCAGTGCTGTGAGACAGCAAAAATATCCCTTCAATCAATGTATATTGTAGCAACTTAGAGATTGTTGTATCTTCTCTTAGGTGGGTTGTTATAAACTCCATGGGATTTCTGTAAGTACTTTAATTTCTTCTCTTTTTTTTAGCCTATGCAAATCTTTTACAGATTTTTAAATTGATCCTCAATCACCTCATCAATAGGTGATGGATTCCTTATTTCATCTGTAAGATTAGTTATACTACTTTTATCTAAAATACGAGGTAAAAACCACATTTGCACTAGTTATTTTACTGGGTGAAACTCTACACATCGCAAAATGTTAATGAAGGTGAATATATTTCATATCTTTCATTATGGTGAGGAATACAAACTGGAGGCACCATCAGTTTAATTGCATATAGATGGAGGGAAAACCAGGTAAGTGAATTATTCAAAGTTTAGGTTGAAGTTTTCAGTCAGCATAAACATTTCCTATAGATCAGAATATATGCACAATAAATGTTGTTTGCAATTGAAAGTACTGACATGATTCTTAGAGTTCTAGGGTCTCAACTAAATTGGAAGAGAAAGCCCAGTACCCATAAAAGAAAAACAGCCAAGCAAAAATCTGTCTCTGCTGTATACTACTTCATTACAAATGAAAACCAACATGCAACAGAGTAATGACACTAATAATGGAGTTAATGAATTGCATACTTAAATATCTACAACCACCCTCAGAGTGCAACTGACGGGAGACTCAAGGCTTTTACTGGAACATACTGTTTGGTACCTCCCAAATGCCCTTCCTTAACTTTAATGAAAACAAACTGACATCAACTAATAAAAGTCCTTTGAGTGCTCTAATTAGAAAATACATAGGCTGATAACTAATTACCTGTTGATGTTTAATTCCACAGAGTGCTAACATGCCTTTGCATGCACTGCACTCATCTGTTTGGCCTGGCTAGATGGCTATGCCATTAAGTACTCAATTTAACTTGGCATGATTATTAAAACATTGGTTTTACCTGCTCATAGAAAGTTTACATTCATTTGTCTTCTTCCAGGCATAAAACATTCATTCTTTGCTGGTATTTTGAGTTAGCTAAAGTAGGGAAAACAGTTTTGTTCAAATATCAGAGATGTGTTTCACAGTGAGCACAAGGAATACAAAATAAAACAGGATACCTAATTTATTTTGCCAAAGCTCATCTCTCTTATGCTACACTTATGTTCAAATGACCTCAAATCTAGCAATGGGTCCACTGAAAGTCTGTAAGAGTCCTGCAGAAAGAGAGAAAACCAATTCAAGATGTAGTGTATGTGAAAACACTTCTCAGAAAATATCACCTAGTTTTTTCTTTGATATTTTTGTAGAAAGTTTTAATCTGCTACAGGCATATCTCTTAGTTTCAGTGAGCTGAACTTGGCTTTTAGTATACCTCAGGTGTTGGGTCTGCATTTAAACAAGATAGAGATTTTAGATAGGGAGAAATAGCTTCCATCAAACTAACTCCCATAGTCAGAGGACACATGAAGAAAGTATCATGTGCCAGAGTTTTTTTCAACTCTTTACACCACACTAACCACTGTGACACAGGATATCTTCTTACAAAACTGGGTCTGTTGATATTCTTAGCACACTATGCCTCTAACATACAGGTGCATGTAAATTTTGCACTTGTGAAAGCACTGGCTCAGGAGGTTTGCAAGTCCCAGAAAAAAACATCACAGCTGTCCTGGGTTGCAGTGTGGGAGTAGCTGCAAACCCATCCGTGGGATTGTTTTTTGCTCAAGGACCTGGTTACACTT
>NW_008662957.1:0-18387 GCF_000695815.1 Acanthisitta chloris
TTTTTGGCAGACACCTGTCTCTCAGACCGAGACAAAAGTGTACAAGAAAGATGGGATAACAAAAAAGCCAAGCCACCCGGTAATCAAAAAAATATTAGGGTGTAATTAGGCCTAGAGAGTAGAATCACCAAGTATGGAGCCAAGCAAAGGCCCTTGGGCTTGTACAGCTTCTCCTGTAAGAAGTACATGTTGAAGCTCACAAGCTGGTAGCCTCAGTGTGCCTCTCCACAGAAAGTTGGCCCTTTCACTAGAGGAGTGTTTCCTGGTGATTAACTGAGGAACTTGTTTAACATGAGATCAGACATCATTTCCAAACCCATTAAATTGTTTTTGGCTTTGCCGTGTGGCTAAATTTTTCATTCTAGTTTTCCTAAGGGCTTTATTAAAGTGTGAAGCTGCTTTCTGCATTTCAGATAGAAGTAAACGTGGTATTCATCATTTTGAGCTGCTGGTATTGAATGGCTGCCTTTGCTTTTGGAGCACTCTGGAACTTCAGCTTGTTTGTTTATTTAACTAGCTGATTAAAAATAGGTAGAAAATTCTCTGTGTTGCAAAGTTCGTTCAATATTTGGAGAGAATCTTAAAGGTAAAAAAAAATGTTCAATAAAGAACATATATGGCTTCAAGCTTTAAAAAAGGGAAATGGTCAGAGATTAGTGTGGGGTCTTTTCTGTTAAGCACTGAGCATTGTCTGGATGAATTCCTTGAGCAATCAATGCAGCCAGAGGAACTGGGTGTGCTGAGACCTTCCCTAGCAGCTCTCAGGCTCTCACAGGATCTGGTCACACATTAGAAATGCCATGGTCAGGTCAGGATGACCAAACCATCATGAGGTTACAGCTATATCATTAGTGATGTCGCTTAGTGCAGGTGATGACCCAAGCACTTTCTTGTTTTAGCTGTGCTTTAATAATACTCTTTGCCCCTACCCCCCCATCCCCTATTTATTTACATGGAGTGAGGCCATCAGCATGACAAGTTGAGTTAATGAGATGGTTCACCATTTCCTCTTGCTGTAATTTTAATTCAGCAGATTGTTGCCTTGCATCTGCATGTGTGTTGGTGCGTCTCACACTCCTCTGACACATCACCTTTCCAGGGCTATAATTTTTCATCTAAGATTATGGACAGGCATTTGGAAAGTGGCCTCAACCAGTGAGGCGAGGCGAACTCGGATCATTTTTATGAACCAAAGGGTAGTGTGATGCATAAAATATATGTCAAATTAGAACCAGCGCTTCACTGTAAGAAAGACACCAATTAATGGCTTCTGTGGGTTTGGGTTTAATAGAGCAGAAGATTTACCAGCCTTTAAAAGCTTAATACCAACACCATTTATTGGGTGAAATCATTTGTCAGTGGCTAAGAGCTTCCTGACTTCCCTAGTCCCTTGCAAATGGCAACAGTCATAGCCACAGACATTGACAGTGGTATGCTGCTCCTTGCTAAAAGTATTTCTTAACCTTTTTCATGGATGGAGCATGACTGGACAACAGGATGCATTTTATATAGGGTATATGAAGAGAGAAAATCCACACAGATGAGAATCTCTCTCTCTGCAGCTGTGATTGGTTCTCACTGAGCTGCAGCATGATAGCTCCAATAAGCATCAATAATGTGATGAGCATCAGGTAATTTGTTTGGCTTTGTCAAGTGCTTCCTCCTCATCATTTTCTTCAGAAATCTTTTCTTTTAGGTTACCTGCTTGTGGTCTTCATAGTTTAAGATGAGAGACAACCATCATCCTTAGTGCAGAGCTACCATAGAATCATAGAATGGTTTGAGTTGGAAGGGACCTTAAAGACAATCTATTCCTCCCCCCTGCCATGAGCAGGGACACCTTCCACTAGATGGGTTGCTCAAAGCCCCATCCAACCTGGCCTTGAACACTTCCATCTCATATGAGATATGGAAATTTAACTGATGGTCCAGAACTACTGGGTTTTCTTTTGTGAACCCTATAAAATCTGATAGGAAGTGTATTGGAACCCATCATTTGTTATCTACAGGTAGGTCCTTCAACTCCCCATGACTCTGACCTGTCAATAGGAAAGCAGGTTAAGCCCAGGTGGCACAGTTTTTTCCATGTTTATTCAAAGAATCTTACAAAAAATCTTTTTTTTCTTGGGTGTATTCAACACTAAGAATGACTTATAGTGAGACCATGATATGTCTTTATGATCACCAAGATGCTGAGCTTAAAAATTTATCATGTGTTCTTTAATCTTCATAAACAAAGGGATTTGCCATGCAAGATTATCTTAAGAGCATTTTTAAATTACTACTTATTCCTTAACTGCATTATGTTTGTGAAAAGGCATGACTATGTGGTTTCTCAGATAATATTATTCCAACTTAAGAATGCAAAGAACTTTTTTTAAAAAAAAACAAACAAGCAAATGGAATGTAAATAAAGGGGAAAAGCAAAATATTTGGACTTCTGAAGTTCCTCCAGGGTTGTTTTATATATTTTAGAATAGTTTGCATTTCTCCTGCAAAATTTCCCTTGCAAACAAATAACAGAGAATTTTCAAGGATCTGAGGCTGTATAAGACTTTGAGCAAAGAAAATCATGGTCATGAAAACACTGCTTGTGTTTTACAGCAACATATGGCTTGAGAAGATCCTTTCTTGGAGCTTTCCTTCAAGTGAAAATTCTCATTACTCTAACACCTCCACACCAGTTATTAAAGAAAAGGTCAAATGTGAATTTGGACCATAGGAAAAGGTTATTCAAGTAAATTTCTGAGGTCACTCACAGCACAAATTTACAGCACTGTTGAACAAGAGATAATGCAGGATGTTTCCATAGCCAATGATCTTTGTTTACAGCAGATTTTTAAAAACTTACCTGAGTTGTCTTCTGTAGCAAGACATTTATGTGCAAAGAGAGAAGAATTTTGAGGTATCTCTGCTTCAGTCCTCTGACCCAAGAGAGATCTCTGGGGAAGATGAATCTTGTTGAATTTTGTATCTATGTTTGGGTAAGCCCCACTGATGGCTATGAGAATGATGACTCATAGAGGACTTGAGAGCAGCATATCATGTTCAACATTGTGTTCCTCAAAGAACTGTAGAAAATCAGTGTTGTAATCTAATGAATTTGAGAAGATGTCTCCTGAAGGGGTAAATTACCATACAGAATGTGTTCCTTTATTATAAGGCTGTAATCTTATTTTACTGTTCTACTAATAATGTACAGTGAGCTATGACTGGGAGAGCCCCAATAAACAAAATGATGGTTGTTTATTGCAGCAATATTTAATATATTTCATTAATACAGAGATATTTTCACTGAGGACAGTGGAAATGCTATAGTAAGACAGAATAAAAAGAAGATTTATCTATGTCATGTGCTATGCTAAAATATACACCATTAATTTCTTGCTTTTTCAAAACCAACCTTGATTCCAATAGTTGGTCAATCTCTTCAGTAGTCAAAGAGGACTCTGAAATGTTCTCTCAAGGATTTGCTCTTGAGTGGACCAGAATATAGCTTACTAAAGTACAGAAGGAACTTTGGCCTTTTGAGGACCTGGTGGCAAGAAGCTTTTCAGTGAAGTGAGTAGTCCAGTGGTCAGTGTTCGATGCTGAAGGTTTGAGCCTGTTTTTCAGAGCTGCCTGGTGGCACTGACCCACAGTACCATGTGATCCCTCCATTTGACTTCATCTCTTGATGAGTGAACTGCTCCCAGAAGCAAATCAGGAAGCTCACTCTGTGCCATGCTCTGCAGGAATAAGGATGCTGTTGAATGATTGCTCCACTGTTCCTCATGCTGTTTCCTAAAGCTCTGTTCAGACTGAAACTCCAAAGCCCAATCTTACTGGTGACTCGAGGCGAGAAGTGAAATGTGATGGAAAAGCAGCAAGGGATGGGGCCAGCTTGGCCAGGCCATCAACCCTACAGGTCAGTTCTTCCTTCCAGTATCTCCAACTCTGCTCCAGCAGTTGAGCCATAGAGGTGGTCTTGCTGTAACAGATCACCTGCGGCTGTGGCACTGTCATTGTCCAGCCTTTCCAGCCCTCTCCATCTGTCCACCTGTTCTTCCCCTTCCCCATGGACAGCAGCCTTTGGATTAAGAATTTCTGGTCTGGGAGGGTATTTTGCTTGTGAGAAGAGGATGCTGAATGGGTTGATGGCAGCCTATTAATTCCATTTGAAAGAATGGCAGGACTGTTGGAAAAGGGGTGGCATCAGCAAGCTATGCCCACCATGATGCAGTGGAAGGAAGAAATAGCACTGGCACATCACAAGAAGCAGTGGTGCTGTAGTGGGGTTAGTTAGCAAGTGCAGTTAATAATGACAGCCACCTGTTTCATTAGCCATAGCTTCAAATAGAAAGGATGTGGTATGCAAATCACCATGCAAAGCAGGCTGGCAAGGGCCAGATAGGGACAGGGAGTTGCCAAAGGCTCTGTTAGCAGCTGAAGCAACAGATGTGTTGCACCAAAGAGTGCCAGGAAGGCAACAAATGGCCATGGCTGCACTTTCCCTTGGGCAAAGTAAAACAGTGACACTGCCATTTGGCAATATTTCGGCCAGGTCTTTATATGGGTAGTTGACCTTCATTTGCAAGGCTGATACATTAGATGCCCTCCAGTTGGCACCTTCTGTATTAGCCAGCACCTAAACAAATGTCAGCATGAAACCGAGACATAAAAATTTATCCCTCTCTAATTCATCGAAGGGACAGGAACTTATGGTGCACTAGCATGCTACTTGCATAAATTGCATCTCATTGCTTTTCATAGCTTACATATACACTATAAATTTTGTAAGAAGAGAGAGAACGGGAGCTAAATAAGATTGAATACATGCAGAAAGAGAAGTTCTAGTTGTACCAGAAGAGCAGTTGCTTCCCTTTGTCTGGAGGTGTGAGCAGTAAGGATGAGCAGTGGATGAATTTCAAAAAATTCAAAGCCTTGGCTTGATTCAGATATGGCACCCTTCAGCCGAATTGGCCAAGGAAACATGCAGAAGCCAGGCTGGCTGAATATCGTATGCCCCTGGAGCTCAGCTCTTAGTGAATGTGAACCGACTGTTGAAGGAATTTAGGATGAGACTTGACTGAACCTCTGCCAAGATTCGTCAAAGGCTGAGATTTGAAGAAGGATAGCCCTTTGAGATTAAGAATAGCTAGGCTGCGTTTCTGGCTCTGTCTCATACTCCTGGGGTGACCCTGGGCAAGGCGTTTAATCATGCAAAAAGGAATACCAGCTGTATCCTCACTTTACAAGGCTGCAGGGGTGTTGAAAGGACAGATTAATTAAAGTTTAGGAGAGACTCAAACAGAACAATGACAAGCCTTACATAAATAGCTTGTTGCTAGAGCTAATGGGAAATGCAAACTGCAACCTCATGTGAATTTCTGACATTACAACATTTGGTTATGAGCAGGTTGGTGCAAAATAGACAACTTTGGCAAAATAAAAAGGTCAATAATTTCTATTAGGAAATACCAGCATGTTTCATTTTGGCTTATTTCAGGTACTTTCTGGCTTTTGAACTCCTTTTCCCAACACAATATATCATACTAGGATTCTTAGGATGCCTTGTGGTACTGTAGTCAGAGGAGAAACTATCTCATCTTGACAGAGGTAATTTGGCTGCATATCTCTATGCAAAGCTCCTGAACACCATCTTTTTCAAATCACTACAGAAGTTCAGGCAAGAATCTGCTGCTTGTGAGAGCAATCTAAAATTTAGATTCGATTCAGCAGATCATAATATTTGAGTTGAGGTCCACCACCCTATCTCCTACAGGTTTTTCATTCTGAGTTTCCCATCTCAGAAAAATCAATGTATATTTAAGGATGGATTTTTTTTTGGAAACCATATGTTGCTGCTACAAGAACACATTGATGTCATATTGCTTGCTGGCAATATGTGGTATATAGTGACTACTTCCATTTTCCAATTCATGCTAAAGCCCTTTATGCTGCTCTATGGATATATTAGAGCAGAAAATCATAGAATTCCTTATGAACCTAAGCTGATTTATAATATCACATAAAAGGTGAAATAGGAGGGGTTTTCTGCTTTCACTATAAAGCAGGCAAAAACTGTTAATTCAGCCAAATATTCCACTGTCTCTGTAAATAAATCCAAATCCCTCAATATAAAATGAAATGGATAGATTGTTAATCCATTAGAAATGAAATAATTGTCTCTTTTTTTTCTTACTTGCTTCTTTTTTTTTTGTATCCCTGACAGAAGTCTGAGGTTAGATAGATGCATGAGAATAGTATTGTAGGAACTATTTTGCTCATCTGTATGCAAGTAGGTTGGGGAAAGTGTGGTTAAAAAAAAATGTGCAGAGAAAAATAAAAGAGATTTGTGGGAAGATCAGGAAAGCAGTGTTTCACATGGAAAAAAAAAGGGGGGGGGTTGTTCTACATTTGACAGTGACTTCCAAATTACTCTCAACTTTGCCATGATGAAATTACTCAATTTCCCCCCAAAATAAAAATTCAAATCACTTTTGAAGGTAATTTACTATCACATAAAAAAACACCCCACCTAACAAAATCACAATGTTAGGACTTTCTTGGGGAAAAATGATTTTTTTTATGGACTGTCATCAAAATGCATAATTTCAGGGGAAATGTGAACATGAGAAATCAAAGAACTGAAAGTTTTGAGTAAAGTAAGAGAAGCTTTATAAATTTTTTCCTACAGTTTCTCTGAATCCCTGTGATCTATCCGTTTGGTCGTCCATCCATTCTGAGTTTCCTGTAATAAAGCAGCAGGTTTTGGAGCTGCCGTGCATATTAAGATAACCTCTGCTGCATATTCTGGCAGAAAAGGTGGTCTTTGTGGGAGAGGTGTGCTAAATTTTGTATGTACCACCTGCACTGCCATCACTTCCGCTCTTGAAAAGGGTCAGAGAGAGTTGATAACATTCCTAGAGCAAAAGCAAATCTGGTCTTACAAGATTTTATGATGTTTGATGGTTTTATCATGCTCACATACAGATCATTACCTGCACATGGATTCAAGGTAGGTTTCCATGGTTCCTCTTTCCCATGATTCCTCTCTAGGACCCACCATGAGCACACCAGGTGTGTGAAGGCATATTTCAGCACTCCTGAGTGGGTGATTCCTCAGGGAGGGATGTGGCTGATGGGGACAGCAGCATGGAACCCCATGCAGCTGATCCATGACAAACATGCTCTCACTTCAGCTGTGGTTTTTAGACCAGAAGGGGCCAAGCAAGCCTCTCTTCTTTGGAGGTGATGGTGAAATTCATGATGATTTTAATGAGGCTGAATTTTCACCCTGCCCATGTTTTAGCGGTTATAATCTCTTCCTGCATATGTCCTTTCTCTAAAAAAAAAGATTCCTTCTGGGAGGCTGCTGGCTCCTACATTAGACTCTTAATCGTAAGCTCCAAATCCTATTCTGACTCCAGACAGTATCTCGTTTTTCTGGCTGAGGATTGAGGGAAGCCTCCTTTTCTTCATATGCAGTGACACAAGGACCCTTTCCTGGTGTCTGCTGAACTGCACTGCTCCCAAGGCAAGAGGAGCCTCATTTACGGGCTCCAAATGATAAGGTGAGTCAATAGAAATCACAGCAGATTTTTGGGTTTTGAACTGACAAGCCAGAACCTACAACCAACTCCCAGAGTGGTGGGAATAATATTTGATGGCCCCCCACTCCTACCCATAAGAGCATTCATCCACACATCTGGCAACCCAGCCAGAAAGGCACAGCACCTTCGACCAGCCTGGAAGACAGAAGCAAGGCAAGAGCTCATCCTTCCACTGCGCTTGTGCCAAGAGCAATTCTGGTGCTGCTGGTTATCACATCTGTGCCTTCACAGCTGACACCCCGACTTCTCCCCACCCAGCTTCCCCCCTTCCCTGCTAAAACTCGTCAGGAGAGGGGAGGGAAGGTGCTTGAAAATTCCCTTTGAAATCTTGCCTGTGAGGCAAGGATTTATCAAAGCAAAGAAGTTGTGTGTGTGAGCACCAGCCCTGCCATCACATCAAAGGGAAGAACAAGAAGGAGTTTCAAAGGGGCGCCCTTGTTTCCCCTTCCCTATTTCTATGCTCACGCACACATGTGCACACACATGCACACACATCTTTTACTTCCTTAAGAAACTACAGGGCTCCTGCTGGGGTTGCTCCTAAAACTCAGCACTGATGGGGGAATGCACAATTCCCCACCACAGATGCAGCATTCAGGGTTTCACCAGCTAAAGCACTGCACCCACTCCTGCCCCCAACCCACAGACAGATGAAGCTGAACCAGTGGATCAGAAATGGCTCCTTAAAAGGCCAGGATTACCCAGAAAAACACATCAGCTCCTTAGCCAAAAGACAAGAAGGTTTTGTCTTTAGTACAGGTGACAGCTGATAAAACAGCCTTTCCCATGTGTTCAATAAAAGCAACAGGCTCGGAGCCCCTCTCAACACCTTTATCCTGGCTGTCATTTATGAGGCCTCGTGATACCAATAAGACACAAGTCAGGACAAATATTGGCCTGTTTTCTGAGGGGTAAAATAGTGGCATATGCAGCGAAATGACTCAAAGCCAGAGCAACAGGACAAATGTACAACAGAGTGAGGAGCAGATCTCCAGTGAGTATTTGGGGAGGGAGCCTGAGTTTCAGGCTCAGAGAGACAGTCTGGCCTAACTTATGTCTCCAAGTCTCTCTATAGCTGGGATGAGGTGGACTCAGGGCTCAGCACTTCTACTGTCCCCATTCTGCATCTGCTGGCATTAGCAGTGGGTGACCGACAGGGTGACTCCTGACCAACATGGTAGTCAATGATACCAACATTAGGAAGTGACAGAGATCATATTTGCAATGCTAATATCATGTTCCCAGTCCTGATGTTCTGCCTCTGGCAGCCACACTCCCTCCTCCTCCTGGAACTAGGGCAGTGCTATGTCCATCCCCATACTGCTCCAGCAGTGGTGAGGGAATGTGAGAAGAAAGCCATGGTCCTCCTCAGCCTTCTGCCTGAACACTCCTTCTCCACAGGAGCAAAGCATTGGTGCAAAGTCGCTGGGAATAAGAGGTGAATGGCAACAGTGTTAGGAGTGAGAGCGGTCTGATAACCCTTGGGAGAGTCTGCTGTGTCCTACCCTAAATGTGGCTCTGCACTGCCTGCTGATCCACTGAGTTAGAGGCATCAGGCTACTTAGTGCTGGTACTGCAAAACCCTGAAGTAACGCCAATATGTTTAAGGCTCTAACCTCAGCCAGTGAGGCTGTGCTGAGCTAGCTTCACCCAACAGTGAAACACTAACACCTAACTGATAGCTGCAAAGCTGAGGCAGATCAAACTGCCCTGCCCAGCTTTTGCCTGGGGTATTTACCCAGGAGCTCCAGCCAGAGCTGATGAGAGACTCGCATCCAAACATGAGCAGAGAGATTAACTTCAGGGTGGGTATTTCTGCAAAGCTGCAATCACAGCCCTAATTACCAGGGGACGTACTCACAGAGAGGTGGGACACAAATCCTAAGATGATACTTTCTGCCTTGGTGAGGTCTGGCTCTCTTTAGAAGAGGTAGAAAAAGTGCACTTCACTAAATGGGGCACTCAGCCTCTGAGCTGGTCACCCAAGGTCACAGAAGAGGTTTGTGACAGGGTAGCAATCTACAACTCCCTGCCCTTAGTTTCAACCACAACTTCCATGATGCTTTCTTTGATAATTTATGATCTTACAACTAGAAATTCAAGTTCACCTCCTTCCTCCTTTCCTACAGCTGGATGCTTGCTGTGCTTGGAGTTTTTCACCATGGGCATTTGGGAAAGTGCTGGATTAAGCTGGGTCTGCCCTGAGAGTTACATTTAGCTCAACCTCAGCAGGTTTGGAAACACTGCGCTAACCTCCTGCATTGCTTTGTCCCAGAGGCTTCTCTTTGGGATATGTACAGGAGATAACGCTGCCTTCCAGCCAGAGTATCCTCTGCTGAGGGCACAAGGAAGAATAAATGGGTACCACATGTCCTGTGTTCTGACTTTGAAGACTTCTCCCTGTGCACAACAAATTTTAGCACTTTCCTGGGCGCATGGATAATGCCTAGGGTGAGTCAGATGTTCATATATCCCTTGCCCCAACTTTCTCTACTAAACCAAAAAGAAAACACCTTTGGTAGCTCCTCTGCTGCAACTCTGAAAGACCTAAATAAAGATTTTTGATGGGTGGTAAAGTCTAGAGTGCCATAAGGCAATGTCTACCTGAATTGTACCTGATTCTTTTTCCTGCTGTTTCATGGATGATGACTGGTGTGTCTACAGATATCTAGACATAGAAAGGCTAAAAAGCAGCAGCCAGTGGGGCTACTGCTGTCACTGGTGGATGACAGTGTCCAGGATCTTCCTTGGCTTTGCCCTGTAGCCTATTGGAGAACCTGCTTGCTCTGTTCTTTGGCCTCTTCAAATTCTTTCATCTAGCTCATTAATTGGGCTTGGTGAAGGGGTCAGGAGCTGGTTAAATGGAGAAAAGAACTTTGTATGTCAACCTGCACAGTATTTGTGTTGCAAGAAGGTAAATCAGTGACGTGTTCAGGGCTGCACTGGGCTGCAGTTCACAGAGGTAGTTTTCTCTCCACTATATGCTCATAGAAATTTATTGGCAGGTCCTCAAGAGACTGAGCATCTTAACAGAATCAGAGGTCTGTTTTTATAAATAGATTTCATTTTTATTTTCACGTGTGTGGGTGAATTTTCAGCTCATAAAAGCGAAGACCTCCTCTTCAAAGTTCACACACTCACTAAAGCACAAAACTGCAGTCGTATTCTCCTCAGGAATGAAAGGCTCAGGCTCCTGGCTTTCCTGTCCTCCATCCCTCACTGCCACCTCTGAAACTCTGCTGATAAACATCAGTCCTGATCCCTGACTTTTTTGCTCTGTTCTTCCTGGGACTGTCCCCTCTGCAATGCTTAGTCCCACCACACTGGGGGACTCTGTCCTGCTGGGAGTCAGACAGAATTCATCAGCTGGGTTCCTAAACTGGGTCCATTTCAGAGCCACCCCTTTGTACACAGAAAATATTTTCAACCTTGAATAACTGAAGGGACACTTTGCTTAGTGTGGGTAGGGACTGAGGAAGGCTTCCCAGAATGGGAACAAGGAGAAGGTCAGGATGATAGTCTTGGGTAGCAACTCAGTAGCAGCTGTTTGTCTTTAGGATGCAATAGTTTCATTCTCTCCAGGGTTCATCATCACATCTTACGCAGTTTCTGCCATGCCCATTATCTTCAAAAGACACATCTATCTGCAAACGCCCCTTTTCTCCTCAACCCTCATTTTTCTTCCCAGGCATGGGCATCCTGCCTTGAACTTCAAGCACCTCTCCTCAGACCTCAGTTTCCTAACTAAGATTATTTATTGATAGCCTCTTTCTTCTCTTTGCTTCTTTTCTTTTCTTTTCTTCTCTTTTGGCTCCATGGCTCATCAATTAACTGGAGAGGATATTGATCAGTAATTGTGTCAGGTTTCCCAAAGGTTTCTGGGAAATGCTGCTGCTGCTTCAGAGGATTGCATATGCTCTGTCTTTGATTCACAGAGCACAGCCAGGGAGTATTCTCACTCAATGTGACTTAAACGAGCAATGAGCTCACAATTCACCCTTAGGAGGGTATTATTTGTAGCTCTTGCTGGATGGGTGTTTGACATTAAAAAGAAAACAGAAGAAGCCAGAACCTAACAATTAATTCCCACAGAGCCAAATAGAAACTTTAAATTGGGGGTCTATGGCAGTCTGACATACATTAGCTTATAGCACTAAGCTACCTGGCTGGAAGGATATTTGTGCCTGGCAAACTAAACTTACAGTAGTAACATGATTTGTACCACAGCCCAATTTCACCCTAGTCCTTCTAAAGGCACAGTAAATTAAGTTGGTGTTGGTGACACTCTGTGCTGTAAAACTGATGCAGTAATCCCTACTGGGTCTCCCAGAGCTAGCACAGCTCCTAAATCTGGAAATCATTTGCTTAAAGAGATCAGCTATTGATTAATAAAGGGTTTTTTTTTGGTCAGAGTCTTCATTCACTTTTCTACATGAGAAATAATTTTGCCATATCAAGCCTGTTAATTCCCAAGCCTGGGATTGTGAAGATGTTTTTGGCCTGTTCAATGTGTCCATGTGCAGGTGCTCACCTCCTTTCCATGCCAAACCCTTACTGATTGCAGTTGAGAAGAAAACAGCATGACATTGGGTGTGGGATGATTTACATGGACTTACAGCCCACAGTACATCTCTGGCCCGACAGACTCAGTATCCGTCTCGCTGACAAATGCCAGAGGGTGTTCAAAAGCCGTTAAGAGTGGGTGGGTAGCAAACATTGACCTATCTACAAATAGCCTAGAAAGAGTTGCTTTATATATCTGAATATGGCAGATATTTCAGCAGTGATTCTTTTGCACTATATGGTGATCAGATCCCTCTTGCTCACTACTGTGTCAAGAAGTTCAGCTGCTGGGCTGTGTGTGTGCTGAGTTCCTCAGCAGTGCTCCAGGGAGGGCTGGGCCACATGGGCAGTGATGGAATGGCTGGGACATTGGGGAGTCATGGTGGCTAGTTGATAAGAAGGCCCATTCCCCCAGACAGTCTGGAGTTCCTACTGTCTCTGGTTGGAAGGTGATGTAATGTTACAGAATGGGGCTAAGGAGAAGCAATTTTTTTGAGTGCCAGTATTTGGCAGGTAGAAGAAGAATTACTTTGTGTGTTCCTACCCAGTCTGCCTTCTGCCAACAGGAGAGCTTCTTGAAGTCTCTCCTCACCCATGTTCCTTGCTAAATATTCCCCGCATGTCCCCAGAGTTGACCAAAAATTCATGTGAGAGAAATTGTTCCTACTGACTTAGGATGTGACTTTGCCACATAGTCCTGTGTCTAAGACCAAGCTTCTTGCTCTCCAAGGAGCAACTTAAGAAGGACTATTCAAGATACTCAGACTTGAACACCTGACATAAAACATCAGGGAGCATTTGATTGATATAAGCTGATGTCACCCTTTGTGGGACACTACCATTCTGAAAGGTAAGATAAAGGAAAGGGAAAAGGCTTAATGAGGGGATGGAGGGTTTTGAGGGTCTCATCTACAGTGAAAGCAGAGAGACTGATGTGGGACCTAGATATTTTTGCTCACGCTGTCCCAGACCAGCTCTCCGTTCTCCTGTACCTCTGGTATTGCCTCCTAGGCTGTTCAAGGGAAAGTGAGTTCTTTCCCAGGTCCAGGCCTATTTTCATGCTTCAATAGGAGTAATAAAATGCTCGTCAGATGAGGCTTGTTTTCATAACACCCCCTGCAAGCATACATCCAGCACATGCAGACACACACACAAACACAAAGGCTTTCTCATTATCCCTGGCTTTATACTATCCAACTTTCACTACTGTTTTTTATTCACTGTTTTACTTTGACCTGTATTCAATGCAGCATCCCTGCATGTGTTGTGTTTCTCAGAGTAACCGATGTACACGTGTACCCATATGGATTATGCATGCACCAGATCTTCACAATTCCCTTGTGGCACCTGGCACAAGTTCAAATGAGTTGAATTGGAAAGCGATGGCTTTTCCCCCTCTTATCACTACATGTAAATCTTCATCAGGTTTGTGACTTTCCAGCATATCACATCCACTGTTTGTGTTTTGTTTTGTTAATCTATTAGCTCACCAGATAATACATCAGCCTTAGAAAGAATTAGCACTTTGATGATGCCATTCTTCCTCACAGAGGATCTTTTTTTTTTATTTATTAAGGTGACAGCTAATTTTTTCCATGAAGAATCAGCAAGTGAATTTTCTAGCCACCAGCACAGGAATTTCTGTAATTCCACACATTGAGCATCTTCACCAGCCTGTCAGCTGCTGCTTCTGACTGCTTCTCTTACGCTACGGACTTTCACACTGCTCTGAGAAAGCTTCACAACCCAAAGATGCCACCTGCTCCCTTGTGAACGGCTCCAAAAGTGCTTTGAGCCCAAGCTGTAGGACAAGTGGTCGTTGTGGGAGATGAGCCAACATAGAGGGCTAGAGTTAAGGGGGCCAATGGAATGAGGAGTCTCCTGATGAGGTGAGTTTGATTTGAGCTGTTCCAGCTGTGAAGGTTAACCCTTGATTTTCAGACCTGATGCTGTGTTCAGCCA
Source organism: Acanthisitta chloris (assembly GCF_000695815.1). Lineage (NCBI taxonomy): Eukaryota > Metazoa > Chordata > Aves > Passeriformes > Acanthisittidae > Acanthisitta > Acanthisitta chloris. The sequence continues at coordinate 14,121 of NW_008662957.1, forward strand.
TTATTTCCCAAAGTTCAGCGCTGCTGGGTTGAAAGGTGGTTTGAACAAAGAACTGAGTTCTAGCAAATAAGATACTGAAAGGTTCAAACTCAGCCCATGTAACAATTTAGTCCCTAATTTTAAGACATAAACAGAATCACCATAAGAAGCTAAGCTGAAGCAACAGCTTTATTTCTTCATAGCATCCTCATATATAGCCCAAAATTCATTCCTTCCCTATCAATCAAAGTAAAGAGCATATTTGCTTAAAGCAGTTGTGTATGAAAGAGATGTGATGAAATCACTGTCAATGGTCAGGCTGGGAATTCATCAAGATGTCTACTGATCCTCTTAAAAACGTATCATTGCCTGTTGAATTGTGGAGCCTAATGGAAGCAAAATTAGTTGACAAAGTTGGGGATATTTTTCCAGTTATAGACTTCATCACATTTCCAATTCACTGCTAAACAAAGCTGTGAGACTACCTTTTGTTCAATTCAAAGCATTTAATGACTTCATAAAAAAAATCCAGGCTGTTGAAATTTATATCCACAAGTTGTCATCTTTCCCTTATTTTCAATTTTCCTGTGAAGTTATTAAAACATTATGTGATCATAATATATTTATGGGGAGGGGGAAATGAGGTGTAACTCTGACTGAGACACAGTGATATGCTAAGAACTGTAAAGCATCAAGTGCCACTAAATTGTGGGGAAGATGTGTGTGTGTCTATACACTGAGTGGAGTTTTGAGTACATATATTCCATACTTGTTGCACAGAGTTTCTATTCTCCCAAGCTACGTAAATATTAATGAGACTCAAAGGTGTCAAACTCTGCTCAACAAGTTGAACTTAGACTCCATTCTGCCTCTGAATTGCTTTGCCTTTGCCTTTTGGATACTACATGATGGAGGATAGGAGATTTGAAGCAAATTTGATTACAGTGTTTTGCTGCTAACAAGCACAGACCCCATTATTATTTCCTATGCCTTTATTCACAGAGGAGAAAAAAGACAACTATTAATGGACATAAGTTGCTTCCTAGGTTTCTGTTCTGCTCTGTCTTCTGTTAGGTTATCCTGCACCTTCTCTGTGGTATCTGAACTTCTGGCCTGTTTTGACAGCTGGGTGTAGAGCCAAACTTACCTTTGTGAGTAGGATACTGACTGTAACAGCTCTGGACAGGGATTTTCTTTCTGCTGCATATCTACACAGTCTTTTGTGCAGGGCTCCTCACCTAGGATTCCTATGGCTGCGTTAAGAGCTCCTAGTATGGCACCAAAGACAGACTTAAAATTTAGAGACCATTTCTCTTGGTCTCTAGGCTTCTTCTCCATGGAATGAAGTCCCTGCAATGTTCAAGCTGAACACAGCAGACAGGTTGAAAAGATGTCTGTATTGAAATGAAAAAGGACCCCTGATTTTCTGACCAAAAATGCACTCTTGTTTTCGCCCCTTGAACATATTCATCATTTTAGGGAAAAGCTAGACTTGGTGTAAATCAGAGTAACCCACTGTCTTGAGCAGTGCTACTCCAGTCTCCAGCGGTTGAGAAATGGTCCAACCAAACTGATGGCATGTCAATATGAGTGACAGGAGGCGTATGTTTCTCTGTGCTAAAAGCAGCACAACACATTGCAAGGGATAGGAAACTGGAGTGGTTCCGACAGAGTCACATATGGCTTCACATATATAATGTGCAAATTCATCAGTCAAAAATATTGAAACACTTCATAAGGGTAAAGCTCTGCTCCTACAAGGGCTGCAATCCCACAGACTTAAGGGGAGGTAAGTGGAATTGGTGCCAAGTGCTTGCAAAATCTTCCCACAACAGTGTTTTCTGGGGTGGTCATATATGAGCAACTTTCATCTTGGGAGACCAGGATTCTTATCTGGCTTTAGCCATATCCAGTTGAGAGACTTCACTCATCTTCCTCTGTCACATGCATAATATCTTCAAATGTCCTGGACTGGGAGAAGCTGTCCATGCCCAAGCAGACCTGTGTTAACAAAGGAGGTTGCAAGACACATCTCTCTCTGTAAGAAGGTGAAGAGAAGGGGCTTCATCATAGCAGTGTGGGTTGGTGGACTACAGCATCCTGCTGGTCAAGGGAGAGGTCTTTTGCCAGGGTGCTCCAGAGCTGATGTCAAAGTTTTTTGAAAGCAAACACAGAGGAGTATAGACAGAGTTAAACCTCTGTGCTCAGGCCAGGAATGAAGAGCCTTGGCAGAGCTATGTGGGGAATCCAGCAAGGTATCTGCCCTCAGGATTCCTGTCTCCAATCTGCACTAGTATTTGGCTATTTCAGGGTTGCTACATCTACTCATTAAAAAGAAGATGCAAAGAAAATATATGCAGGAATTTTTCCCTTCTAGATGTATCCCAGCGCCTTTAAGCTTCATGTTTTCACAACCAAACGGCTCTCCAGCAGCAAGAAATGAGTGTCTGGGCCCACCAAAAGCATGTATTTGTCTTTCTGAGACCAGCAAAGACCCTCTGTTTTGTAAGATTTATTTCCGTTGCTAAATTTGCGTTGACAAGACGCACGGAGCTCCAGAGTGTAGCTCACTGCATAGCTTGTGCTGAACTGCCAGAGCAGATACACAAGGCCATTTGCTCACACATGGAAGAAACAACAAAAGAGATTAACTACATTAGAACTATTTAAGATAACCCAGAGAGTCCTTCTTACAGCCAGCTCTGCTCCTGCTGGGTCTAACTGCATAATGCCAGAGCAGAAAGCCAGACCCAGCATGGCTGCTAGGAGAGGGGTTTAATTATTTTCATTCTCCATTTTCATTTCAGCCTTCCTAGTAATTTGTGCAGCCTTTGTTACCAGAACAAGGGAGACAAAAGATACTTGCCTTGTAGATTCCTTTAAGAAGCAGTTCTTGTGCTAGTGAAAGAAGCCTGCCTGACGAGCTGCTAAAACCAAAACCCACAAATCCACACAGGTTCAGCATGGAGCACACACCCAGGATGACTATTCCGGACCATGAACCTCAAAGGGCAAGAAAGGAGGGCAGTTTTCTGGACCAGTCAGTTTGATGGTGTTGCAAACAGGAAGATCAATGCAAGCCTGGCCTTAGGCATGCATTATTTGTTGTTATAGACCATTCCTAAACAGGAGTGGAGCTGGCCCACTAACTTCTTCCCTCTGGATCACCAAAGATGCTTTTGATGGAGCTAGCTCATGGTGATGGCCACAGTGACCGATTTGGAGGCAGGAGTTGCAGTGGGAATAACTCTGTTCTGTTATTGAGACTTAGTGCTTGATATAACTGCATCTGTGTGTTGAAAAAGAAAGCAAATCACCAGCACTAATGGGAGTGTGGATTGTTTGAGACAGCTCCAGACACTCAGGAGACTATCATATTTTCCTCTTGGAGTTGAACTGATGGATGTTGTTCCAGACTGCACACATGGGAATGCTTTTTATTTTTATTTCCAGCTCAGAAAGCTTGTGCCCACCATTTTCTCATTGGGAAATCACACTGTTTTCTGTACCTGCTTATCATAAAATAAGAGCCTGATTGCACAGCATAGCTTTCATTCCAAACTGCTTGTGAATTTAGGAGTGACAACTGCAAAACACTGTGGTATATCAATGTCCACAACCAGAAATCTGTGTGTCATTTCTGCCTGTCCTCTGAGCTGGCCGTAAACAAGCAGGCTACTTTCCAGAAAAACATACTAACAAGGAATTCTTCCTTCAAAGATACTAGGGTACAACAGCCACCAGGCCTTCTCAGGGATACAATTATGTCTGGATGGGGTGGAAGATATATAGGTCTGTGTCATTAGCTGTCAAAATTGGGACAGAGGCTGAGCATAGGAGTAAGAGGTCATATAAGAATCCATGTGTATGTAAGTGAATTTACTTGCACTAAAACCAAAGAGGAGCTCTGTCAGAACTTCACAGAGAGGGATCTCTTATTAGAAAATATGAGGGGTTTAATGCAGAGATTACAGCATTAGTGTGCTGCTGGAGACAAAACGTGGCTGTATGCATTAGAAGTATTGAAAATGGCTGGCTACTGTGCAGATACACACAGCTGATGTAGTCAATGCATTCATTATTCTGGATACACAGGCAGATTTTGTGCTTTGCTGCAATTTGCTGATGCTCTGCTTTTCATTCCATTTGAACCTGTTTCCCTTCATGTTAAATATTTTTTGAGTAGAGTTGGCTCTGGTGTTTTTAATGCCCTTAGCAGAGTTTGGAGGTCACTGTAGCAGAGCAACTGGTGAAGACAGCAAAATTCCAGCAGCAATTGAACTGCTTC
>NW_008662957.1:18409-39509 GCF_000695815.1 Acanthisitta chloris
CTCTGGACATGTGCTTCCTTAATGGGGAGTGTTGGCTCTGCTTTTCAGGAACCAAGCAAAATATTCTCAAGTTCAAAAATACTCTGAAGTGCTTGTTAATTCAGATCTGAACACAGATAGCAACACAATCAACAAAGTAGTTTGTAATGCTTTGTGGTGCTTAACTCTAGTGTGTACCTGCACCACCGAAGGGGAACTCCACTGATTATCGTGCTTCCTTAATGGGGAGTGTTGGCTCTGCTTTTCAGGAACCAAGCAAAATATTCTCAAGTTCAAAAATACTCTGAAGTGCTTGTTAATTCAGATCTGAACACAGATAGCAACACAATCAACAAAGTAGTTTGTAATGCTTTGTGGTGCTTAACTCTAGTGTGTACCTGCACCACCGAAGGGGAACTCCACTGATTATCAACTGAAATTCACTTTTCACTTCTTAAAAAGTGTGAGTTTCATGTAATCTTAAATCCTCTCAGTCTCTGGTGACAATGGGGAGGAAAAAGTGTTGGCAAAGGGAAGGTGAGAGGGAATTGGAAGGCTGTGATGGGCAGAAAGTTTCCATGGTGTGCTGGAGCAGTTGTCTGCAGCACAGGCAAGGGCAAAAACTGGCTCTACTAAACTGCAAAAGGCAGATGATCTTCCTGAGCAAAGAAGCATGGCTGTACCAGGGCAAAAAAGTCTTTGCTGGTAAGGCCCCAGCAATGGTAGGTCAATCATAAAAATACTGGGTCCAACAGCAGCCACAGAGCTGCTGTTCCATCGCCATGTCAGGTGAGACTAGCCAAGACCTTTGCATCTCTTAATACAACATGAATGTTGCAGGAACACAGCACAGTGATTTTGCTCAGTGTCTTCTGTACATATCTGGAACTAGGCAGGAGGTAGTTTCTGGGGAAAGCACATTATTAACAGTGCTTTCCAGAAGTTTCCAGCAGCTCTCTGATACAGCAATTTGGTCTTTCACAGGAATTTTCTGCTTGAAAATGTTTGAAGGGTTTTTTTCCTATGCCATGCTGCAGGCTCCTGCCCGTTATGCTGTCATACTTGGCAGGAGGACGAAGGGTAAAGAAGTGTTAACTTATAATGTAAATTGAGTTTATTGCTGTCTGGCAGAATATTTTGGCAGCCTTTTGTGACAAAGCCTCTGCCACAAACACTTCTTAGCGTTTGGAACCAGGTCAAACCGTTAATCTGGGTGTCTGCAGGGACATGTACAATGCTACAGCAGCTCCTACTGTCAGAAGATGGATGCATCCCTGGCTTCCCACTGCACACACTCACAATGTTAGTCGATGTGCTTTCCTAGCAAGAAAGGTTATTGGGGCAGGAGGAAATGACTAATTCAACAGAGGCTATGTTGAACAGCTGTTTAAACCATAATGCACCCAGTTTCTCAGTGTTTCAGGGACAGGGACCACATCTTTCTTGAGGCCATCAAAATTGTATCACAGATCATTACTAATCTGTCAATCTGCTAACTTCAAGGCAATGGAGAAAATCTATCCCACTCTGGCCCTCAGTATTTCACATTTGATACTCCTGTTGCCATAAGTCATTTTTTGTGACACAGACCACCACAGAAAACCCTAATGAGTCCTAATGATGTGATACCTGAAGGGCACAAGGGTAAATTTGCCAGTGGGTTTAGCAAGAGGACATCTCACGTGTCCTCCTAGAAGGGTCTTGCAGTTCCCTGTGTCTCTGTAGTAATGTGAAGACATCCATTGGGTTATAACAAGTGTTTCTGTCAGGATCCATTCTCCATCATTTCAGACAAGGAAGAGAGGGAAAGAATGATGGTAGCCAACTCCACCTCTTTCCTTTCTCTGGTCCTATGATGGTACCAGTTAGAATTAATGGGGCTATTGTGTGTGCGCAAACATAGGAGAGGATTTATTTGACAGAGCTGCAGATAGAAGGGTTAACTATATGCCTAAAATGGCTTCACTGCTCAAATATTTTCTTGGAAAGCTTTGAAATGGTATGCCTTTGTAGTTGTTTTTTAATTAACATTGATCATTGGCCGTACCAATTAATGCAATTACTTGGTCCAAAATAAAACATCCTACCAGATCTGTATCATATGCTAGTCCTCCTAGGAAAACAATTTGGGCAGAGTAGAGTGAAGAAGTGGATTAGCCAAAGAAAGCATTTCTGTTAAAAGAAATTATTATTCTGGATTTTTTTTAAGAAGAAATGATACATTACCTGCACACAGAGTCATAACCCATTTCCTGTTCAATAGGAACTGAGCTTAATTACTGGGCTGTCATATTAACTATCCATTATTTTAATTTTAAAACATTAAATAAACATTAAAATTTAGGAAATTGTCTCATATTTAAATTTTCTCTTGGGACACGGGTAGGATTTAAAGTTTCAGCAACTTTGGGAGACGGCGATTCAGCCATGCATTCATATCTGACTTTTCCAGTTAATTTCACTGACCAGAGAAGTTTACAGGAGCTGTTATTTTCCCAGTTCTGTATCCAAAGGATATGTTGGAAAACAGAGACATGACCTGAGCGTAACCTCCCTCTGATCTATAAGCTATATTAATACGACTGTGGGTGGTGGGGATTTGTATACTTGGATCCAATATTATTTTTTTTCTCTAAAGTGTTAATCCTTTATTGGAACCCACGTATAAGTGACTTGGCTTTTCAGGACCAGATCATGTGTTTTCCAGGCTGGTGGACACCTCTGCAGATCTACTGGTGGGAATTTGTTACCATCAAACCAGAAATGAGAGCTTAATTCCGGATTTGCCTGAGGGCCAAACCTTTTTCACAGTTACAATCCACATCTAAATACCAGCACTTTGATCTTCCCTGCTTCATGGAGTCTACTCTTTTATCCTTAAAAGAGATTCAGCCAGATTTGTGGTGGAGATTACACCTCACTTCTTTGTACCTCTACTTGCACAAGCATCAAACCCCACCATCTCCCACCCATTCCCTCTCTCTGGGTGGTGGGGTGGGAGGGTGTTCCCAGATCATCCTGGGAGGGTGTTCCATCCTGGCCATGTGAGACAGTGCCCTTCCTACAAACTCAGAGACAGCAGCACAACAAAAGTGAGCAGAGAGAAGACCTACAGCTTCATTCTCCACCCAACATTTTCCAGACTCTGGAGAACTCTGATGGTGTTGCTCATTGGAATGTCCCACCACCATGACACACACCTTCTGAATGCTGCTCCAGCACAATAAGCAAAGTGTGCTCCTATCTCTGCACCTAAAACAATGGACCTTCTCCTCCAGAGCTGTTCCCTCCTGCTGCTCCTCTTCCACTGATGATGAAGGTCTAGCTTCTCCACAGGCCCTGCCAGACGCCACACATCTTGCTGCAATTTCTCTCAGACATGTGCCTGCTTGATGCACTTACCCCTGCACTCAACTGAGGAAGCCTAGCAACTTTTTTCAGACCAGCACAGTGGTTTTCAGCCCAGAAGGGCACATCAGGTCAAATGAAACACTTTGCAGATGTGTAGGGGGAAGTAAATTAATAAAGAAAATGAGTTCCTTCTTCCACCAGTTCTTCCTCAAAACAGTAATTTTTTAAAAAATAAAAAATAAATGTCTGGTGTTTACATATTCTCTTTGCTAGTCATAAAACATTAAATAATTAAATAAAGCTGAAAAAAACCAAAGTGAAATTATACTTTTCCTGTCAACTTTTCTATTCAACCAAAGCTTCATGAGAAGGAGGGGGATTAGGATGCATCTCCCACACCTGTTCTGTACTCATTCTTTACTATTGCTGGTTAGCTGAAACACCATTTTTTCCCCAGTGATCACCTGAGTGATCCATGCCCTGAGATCTGGCATGGAAGTTAAAAAGATGGGTCTGAGGGGTTACCTGCAGTCCCTTTTCTAGGTCATTCATCTGGGACATGAGGCACAGAGGAGTTTGACTTCTGTCAAACACACATTTGAATCCAAAGAAAGAGATCACAGAAGGAGCACAGAAAAGAGGTGGACTTTGTGCTGTGGGGCATTTGCAAGATGAATGGTGCCAGAGGACACAAAATTAGGACAGGCACTTGGCAGAAGGACTGCAACACAGAAAGCAAATGGCACTGGTTCAGCTGGAAGTCTCTGGGGCTGTGAGGAGTCTCAGGCTGCTGTGTGAATCCTCCAGCAGCCGCTGCCTCAAGGGGCTGGAAGCTGGGATCTTTAAGAGAATCAAAGCGAATTAGAGGTCAAAATCAGTGGAAATTCATTGTGAAGCAGACACTTTTGGGGCTGCTTGCAGGCTATATGAGATCTAGATTTAATAGCTAGGAACTCCCCGGAGCGCTGACCGGGCTGCTGCTGTGTTTGAGAAGAGATCTCCCTTGGGCGTGAGTTGCAAGAGTGCACGTCAGCAGCCACGTCTGAACGCCACGCTCGATGTCTGCTTGTGAGAAGAGGGTTTAAAAGTAGGTCACAGCTCACTGTGATGTAAACTCTTTCTTCTCAGGTGCATCAAGGCTCTCTTTCATGTGCTACTGAGGCAGGAGCAGCAATTCCCGAGTACGCCAAGCTTTCGTGATCCATCTCCCAGAGTACCTGTTTTGGGAACTCTTGGGAGCCAGAGGCTGCTGCCTTCATCACACCCCGCAGGGTCCATCAGGAGAGGGAGGATAGCAGCAGGGACCACACTGTCGTGGCACACAGAGCTTGGGTGACAGCCAGTGGCTTTTAGGGTTTAGGATGCCTTTCCATGCTTCTCATCACTGCCTGGTGCTGCTGTGATGTCCTACAGTTTACAGAGCAACCCTGTGCTGGTTTACTTCCCATGTCCTGGCTGCACTTTTATCTCTCTGTCCACATCAGGTGCTTCCTGGCTCAAGCACATGTGTTTTCCCCGTGGGAAAATGTGCTTTTTCTTAGCAACAAAGGCAAGGCTTGAGATAAACCATCTCAGTACAGTGAGATTAACAGAGGTTGAGAGAAAATAAATGTGTGGTCATCACCTAGTGTCAGAAGCTTCAAACAGATAGGAAGCTGAATGCTCCCTTCATCATTTTTCTAGATGAGAGGCAAAAAAGCCAGAAGAAATTGTAGTTGTCTGTTACTGGAAGAACCAAGTGCTTCACCTCACCCCTTCACACCTGCAGTGAATAGATTACAGGGCTGGGAACTTCTTCTTCATCTCTCAGTTAAAACCCCACCCATTTGGGGATGGGATATTGTTTCAAATATGAACAGGACAGTTGCACTTGATAGTTCCCAATTTTTTACCGCAATATGGAAATTTGACCATCACCTACATTGCTTTCCTGTGCAATTACAGCCAAGGGCTAAACCAAGAAGGGAGTCACAAAAGCTCACCAGAATAAAAGGCAAATTTGCCTGTTCTCCACACGATGATAAAACAGAGCCAGTGTGAACATTTTCCATTGAAACCGGCTTACAGAAACAAACAGTTATCACCTAAATGAGTCTATTCACAGAAAATACCTTCTTCTCATGGAAAATGTCAGTTTTTCAGATAGAGAAATACATTAAAATGTCATATGTCAAAATATATCAAAGATATTTTGCCTGAACTAAAACTGGGGTGGGGTTGTCTGCAAAAATTCAAGCAGGGAGAAGTCAGATTTCTTTGACTCCATTCTGAATAATACCTATAGCTGGCTACATCCAGAGTGTGGTGTAATTGTGTCCTCCCCTTTCTACATACGAAGAAAAAAACCTGAGATATCTGAGTGATGAAATTAAGGTAGAAACAGGGCATTGAGCGTTCCAGATAAAGTTGTTATCATTCCTTAGGCTCTCTGAGAGCCTTCAGTCCCAGTGAGGTCAGTTGGCATCTCTCTTTCTCACTCTACAGTCAGCACTGTAGGCATCAGGATTATCTCACAGAAGAGACACTTTTATTGGGCATGCTGCTCAGTGTAAATCTAGCAAAGTGTCGCCCTTTTTGTATTCCCAGGTATAGTCACGCATTGATCATTCACCAGCTGCTGGTGCCTGTGTGTGTTAATGTGGGGGCAGACAGAGAGCTTTAAATAGGAGCCCCTGCGTGATGCTACACCACAGAGGCTTCTTCTCCTCCCCTCCATGCCAGCCCCGTGGGACAGGACTGTGCTCTCCACCACCCGCAACCTCAGCCCCCTCCAAGATGGATACAAACAGGAGCATTGCTCTGGTCTCTCCAGGAAACCTGCCAAACTGCACAGGATGAATGCAATCTGGAAAAATCTGTTTACTGTGATGCGCTCATACAGCTGGAAGGATTTGACTGCTATTTCAAGCAGACCTTCCTGTAAATGTAAAGGGTCATCTCAAAATGCATTTCAAACACAGAAATGAAGGGCTCTGCTCTGGCTCGTTTTCACCTGTGATGTGTCATCTCTTAAGTGGCCTCAATTTACCAGACACCAGCAGGGATTTCAGTTTGTGGAAGCAACTCCTGCAGTTGCACATACTATTTATCCACACCTTGGCCAACAGGCCTGCTTTAAATACACTGGGGTGTAATTCTGTCCCTGACTAACACCAATATGAAAAACCATCCTGGATACCATCTTGACTATCACTGTGCACAGGATTCTTGGTTTGAGACTGAGTGAGTTATGATACAGTAGTTCATCACAGCTATAGAAATCCTCCCCAAAACAGTGACTTGTTTGCATCCTTTATACACATAGGAAATAAACTTACACTGAAGTCCCAGTAGTTTGTCCAGGGTTCCCCTTTTAATATCTCTTGTATATAACACCTGACAAGAGCTTCCCAAGTGGCTGCCTACCCAAAAAAGAGAGGAGACATCTGCAAGGACATGCTGACAGCTCCACAGATGGGTACTTGGATGCAGCCCTAAAGACTAGAGCAATAGCATCATCCATAGTCAACTAGAATTTCTGTTTTACAGACAATAAATATTGGATTATTTATTTTGCATCATGACTGCCTTCTCCTTTCCTCTCCTTTCCTTTTTCTCTCTCTATGGTAAGGAAAGAGCATATGATGAGTGTAGTGCATTATAACTGAATATTAATCTCTTCTATTCAGTCAGTGCATGCATTCATTTATATGGATGATTTGCTAGTTTTGTTTGAATACACACACACGTATTTAACAGTGAGGCTTATTATGAAAAATGCCCTCAAATTAACTCTTTTAAAAGATGCCAATATTATGGGCAAGAATTGCATTTTATTTTCTTTGTAAATGTACTGCTTCCTTAGACATTCATTTCTTTGGAAATCCAGTACTTTTCCAAATGCAAAGACAGTGATGATGAGCAACTGTCATTCCCACATTAAAAAGCAAAACCAAGCCTTGATCTTTCTACAGCAGATTAGGGAGAGAGATAAAAATGAGATGAAAGCCTCAAATGTCTGTTCCACTAGGTTCGAGGCATTCTTTTTGTTTTAGTTCCGCACTCTGCCTCTTTAATTCCCCCTGGCTCAAATGCCAATTTTCTGCTATGTTGGCATGACTGCCGAGGAATTGCTTCTGTTAATAAACTGCACAAAATAGCTGAGCAATTAGGCAATTAAACTGTTTTAAATTTAATTTAAAACCCTGGCATTTTGCTGGGAGTACTTTTTTTCCCTTTAATCCCATCTTTTTGTGGTGGGAGGTAAAGGGCAAGTTGGAAGGGTGGGAAGGCAGCACAGTGACGAGGGGAAGAGTCTGGTGTGATTGGAGTTGACTCAGGCTCCTGCTGCAGATAAGCACAAGGGCTGTCCACTTTGGGGAGCACATTCCAGCCCTTATCCCTTATTAGAACAAGTAATTTTTTCCCAAACATTTAACACACAAACAAGCTTAATCTGATTTCTGTCCTGATCCCAGATGGGTATCAGGGCTTGTAAGCAAATGGTTTCAAGAGCTGCCTACCTGCTCTTGGCTGCTAATTCAAAAAAAAAAAAAGAGTGCTGGAGAAAACACAGGAATTACTGCGCCCGGGGCTGAGCAACCTGTTCTGCTCATCATTGCGTGTTCCCACTGCATTCAAGGGCATTTCTCCAAGTTACAAACTGCAAGAAATTTTGTCCCTTGGGCTTATTTGACCTGTACTTAGAGATGTCTTTTTTTGCTACAGGTCAAGTTTGCATTTTGCTAAATGGTGTCTCAATGACTTGCCGTCAGTGGTGGCATGGGGATTTACTCTTGCCAGAGACAGACCCAAGAGGAGAATGGTGAGAGGGTTTATTCCATCATGCCACAGCTGCATCCTCAAGCTCATCATCTGCTGCCTTGCTCCTCTAAAACATAAGCCTCTCCTGAGCCACTTACACCATATGAGCCAAGCTCTGATAGCTCAACTCCATCCTGCTACATCCCTTTCCAGCCCCATCATCTCCTGTGGCACATCATCCAAAATCTGTGCATGTTCTGATCTACAGTCCCAATCCATCCCATTCATGGACCCAAGCAAAGTTCTTCCAGTAACCACAAATCCTTAATTCCCCAGTCACATTCCATCCCCATGTTCTGCAAATGTTCTTCCACCCTCACTGCTCTGCACCCTGCTCCTCAGTTGATCCACAACCTTGCCACTTCTAAGTTTTTCAGAGCAATCTGTCCTCTTTATTTCTCAATGCATTAAATCTCTTTTCTTACTGTAATGGCCGGAAAAAAAAAAAAAAGATTCCCCTTACTGCTCTGCTAAAACTTCCCCCTAATAGAAACTCACCACATTTTCTAAGCCTTTTTGCACTACCTATATTTGGACAAATGATGCCACAGCTAAGCAAACTCCAGCACACTGTTGTATATCCTGCAGTGCTGACTGTCTCCTCAAGGAAAGCTCGTATTTCCATGGTCACATAATGGCTATTTTTAGTGAACCAGTCATTCTTGTTATTCTCCTAGTCTTTGAAATTAAAAATAATGGGGGAAAAAAAGAGAATTAAAAGGATTCTTCTAAAGGTTGCAGTAGACACATACTGTTTGCAAAATTCTTACTGAAACTCCCCCCTCAGAACTAATGGGGATGTCAACATTAACAATATGCACGTCATCATTGCAGTCAGGCTCACATTATCATTTCCACTTAATACACCACTGAGACCAATCCTGTGGTAGCTGGGGAAATGTACTGTAAGTTAATTCATTATTTCTGATGTGATTCTATACTTAATCGAGATCTCCTGTTCTGCACAATGAACTCACTTGTTACCCTGAGAACAGACAAGTCAGTCTCAGGAAGTTCCTCTCTGCAAGTCTGAGTATCTCCACACCTCTGTGCTGCAGAGGAGCTGTCGGCAATGCAGACTGTGCCAGGGTGCTAATAGAGACACAAGGGCTGGAGGTGCTGGATGACCTGGGGATGTGAGACACACCATGGAAACAGGCTACACACAGGGCAGTGTTTTAGAGTGATGCAGAGAATTGAGGCAGCAGTGAGACACTCATTTTCTGCTTTTTTTGGACATCTCAGAGCACCATTTCAAACCCTTTTTTGTCTCCATGTGTTAACATAGATTGCAATATTAATTTCTGTCCTCTCCTCCCTTCTGACACTGGCTTCTCACCACTAGCCCTTTGGCTGCCCAGTCCATTTTGACGGCAGGGTCTTCAGAACAGCATCTCTCTCTCTCTCTCTCTGTGTTTGTACAGTGCCCAGCATGAACAGAAACTGATTTCTGTTGAACCTTTAGCTGCTACTGCAATGCACGTAATAATAATATTACATCCTTAAACTATCTGTCCTGTTTCAATGCATCTGACAACCTTCTCAGAAAAAAAGAAGTATGTATTATGCAGATGCGAACAAACTCTAACATCAAGTGGACAGCACATAATTCCAGATCATCTTCTGAGTGTCACAAAAACCCCAAACTGTCACAGGGATGAGATAGGGAAGGATAATTAAGATAATGGGTTGGTCTTTATGTTTGCACATCGCTTAGCAGCCATCGACAGAATTACAGTTCAAGGCAGACCCCAGAACACTCCTCGAGCCTCCTTGCTAGCAACATGTAGTCAGGACTTCAGAATAGGAGAGTCTAGGCTCTACCACTGTTCATACGACAAGATTTTCAGGCACTGTATCTGTTAGAAGAGAAACATCAACTTCCCTGATCCTACAAGCAGCAAACTGAAATCTTTGCATGGCCAACACCACTGACAGGGAGCTGTGTTCTAGTAGTGACTCATGGGTGGGAGGTGACAGTCTCTCATGCAGTACCAGCTTCTTGCTGGGTTGGAGTGGACACAGAGCTATACCCCTGGGCAGCTGATGATGCCATCCTCAGTGACTAGTACTGCTTTACCAAGGCTCAGGATTATCCATCAGACCCTTTCTTTTGTTCAGGGCATTCAACTCTGATGTGCTTCAAGAGGCACATGCTGGCCACAAACCACACCTTGGACACTTCTGCTTCATTTTCTAAGATAGCAACTAAAGGAGGTCCCAGGAATTCACCAGTTTATTGTAATTCCTACAAATGCCAGCAGAGGTTGTATTGAAATGTGAGATAAACACGTATGCAAATAATACATTGACTCTGATTCAGTCACAATGACTTTGCCAATAAATATACAATCACTTTATAATACATTACATTTGTATATTTTAAACAACCTAATTGATAGGAGCATGAAAGCATTAAATTACCATATAGCAAGACAACTATACCACACTAGACATCTATTAGCATACTACACGTCAATCAGTGTTTTACCAATTAATGGCTATCTAATTATCTTGCTATAATGAGCTTGTTAAATGCCAATTAAATGGCAAGATGTTTGAATGCATTAATAAGAATGTAATTACACAGTTATTGGTGACATAATTTTCACATCATTAACTAGTAACTTATCCTTATTAAGTATAATAAGTATATTCTTTTAACTTCCCATTGATCCCGAATCAGGATACAATCACCAGTTGGTTAAGACTGAATGAGATGGCTATAATTATCAGGATCATTATTGGAAAAGTTTAATGTCTCTGATGTTATAAATAAGCAATAACTGAAGACTGCACTGGAGGAAAAGCCAACTGAAAGTGCAACTACACTCTGCACAGAGAGAATAACTTGGGATAGAGAGTCTCGTTCTAGACAAGAAACGTACCACTCATAAAAGACCAGCTTTTCAACACGGAAATCATAGTTGGCTGGGAAACAGATGGTCAAATTTCACTTATCAAACTTTTCTACCAGGATGCTTTAAATTAAAAGAAACCAACGAGGAAGGCTGAGTCCTTACTTGGCATGTTCTCCCCAGGTGGAGACACCATGGACACTACAGGAGCTGGTGGGCAGGATGATGCTGACCTTGCTTGCTCTATATTGCTCTTGGGGAAATAGTTTCTGTTGCTTTTTTTTGTGTAGCTGGAAAGGATGAGGTGCGATGATAAGCCCACAATGTGCTCCTGCATGGAGAAGGGCAGTAGAGCCTGGTGGGACCAGCACTCTGCTGGGACTCAGGAGACTCTGAAGTCATTCCCAGTTACATACTTATTCTGAAGTTTGGACAGGTAACTTAATCCATTCATCTTTTCTTTTCCTGAGACCTGTGGGAGTAAAATAATCATCAGTGATACTGAGGTATCCAAATCCTCGAGGTCAGGGGCTGCAGAAACACTGATGTCAACAGCAGCTCCCCACAGAGCAGGTATCAGAGCAAGTTAAAGCTGTCCACAGGAAACTGAACTCAGATCTTCACTTCGACCATTAGGATGTCATAGTTTGTATAAAAGAAAATAGCCAATCTTCCACCCCAAATCTTTTATTTATGAAAGGGAAATAAATCACCCAGTGGATTTCCACACCAGAAAAAGCTATTTAACCAAGCGAGCATGCGTGAGCCATGGCAAATGCACAAATGGTTCTGAGTTAATCTCTTCCTTCACCCTCTCATCCCATTTTTGCAAAAGATTGGGTGCATAACATATCTACTGTATTTAAAATGAAGAAAGTGATTGAGTGCCAGTTACCGAATAAGACACTGTACTGAGATATATGTGTAACTAACTCAGCCCTAAGCCTCAGAGCCTTAACTAGCCGCTCCACCTTGATGAGTGCCGTGGATTCTAGTGCAGCCCAGCATGTGTCCTTCCTTCCCAGCTACAGGTGCACTATGCATCTCTGGTGGAGCTTTGCCAGTATTTCCCAGACACCAGGAGACAAGAAGATACTCAGTGGTCCATCACAGCTCAGCACCTTGCATGTTTAAGTGTTTTTCTGAATTGAGGCCAGTGGACCCACCTCATCTTTCCCAAGGATATAACCTAGTCTTCGTCTAAATTTTTCTTTCTCCTTTCATCTATCTTTTTGACTCCTTTGGTACTTTATTAAGAGAACCGTGGAGGTCTGCTGGATTCCTCTGTCTCCTGGGATGTATCTAACAGGAATGCATTGCTCCTATCTCGGACGTGTGAGATGGGCAAATGCATACACAGACATCACAGTAACATCATCTTCTATTGATCTCTACTGATCTATCTAGGTGCATTGTGGATGTGCTTTGTTGGTTTAAAGAATTGTTTTCAGTGGATACTTGTCAGGTTCCTTCCCTCCCTCAATTTCATTTTATAAGAGAGATATTTTTGTGTGAAAACACAGAGGTGCTCTCTTTTGCCTCAACAAAACAAAAATAAAGAAAGGGGGGTAGGAAGAGAAACTCTTCAACCTCTATGCAGCATTTTTGTTTTTCACCCCAAAAGCAATCTGAAATTGCACTGAGCAGGTATGGTAATAATCAGCACTGAGTGGAGTAATGATGTGTCTCCTGCACTGAAGCTCCTGACGGCAAAATCATGACCTGCTCCCCACAGGTATCAAAGTCACTAATTACCCATCACGCACTCTGGGTCGGCATTCGTTAGAGGAACCGACACTGTGTTTTTCAGTCACAGGAAGTCTCTTTCAAGTCCCGGCACTTTTCCCTTTGATAGAAAGAGACTGCATCAACACAGGCAGCACATTTGCCTTCTGTCATCAGGCACCATGCTGCACTCGCAGCACATGAGATTCGAAGCTGAGGATGCACCAAGTTCAGCAGAAGGAGCAGCTCAGTACTGCTTGGAAAATGTTTAATAACAGATCATGGATGAGAACATTTCTATGCTCTGCTGCTGCCCACCTGGTCTAAATCTCTTCTCAGCAATGTCCCCAGTGCTGCCATCTAGATCCAGGCGTTTCCCCCTCAGATGAACAGACCACCTAAAGAAAATATGTTGCTCCTGCTGTTTTTTCAGGACGAGGCTAAGCAAGATAGTTCTGCTGTAACTGTATTCATAGGCTAATGAGATGATAGGTAGAGTCCAGCTTACTAAACTCAAATCCAAATGTCCTCGGTGTCTGCACAGACCAGATTTGCCTGGAGCTCTGTTTTCAGACCCATCTGTAACAGGATTTATACTTCTGCCTCATATCCATTTCCTTGTTACAACCTTTTTCTTTATCTTCCAATTTTTTTCCTAGCGTGCTATTTGCTTTTACTCTGTGTCTTTGAAATTGAAAATGGTAGTTAACAATTAAGAATTATTATTTTATTGGCATATTATCTCTACAGTGGCACTCACCAGAAGAAAATAATAAGGAGTCAGCACTGGTGATGTTAAACAATTTATAGGTTACCTAGTTCAGGAAGACACTAGAGCCTTTCTATACACTGAAACATCCAGCACTGATCACTGTTATAGCCACAGTACCTTGCTTAGGTGAACCATTAGTGTATTGTAGCATAGAAATCCCTATAGTGGCTATAAAACATATTTATATGTCTATAAAACCAGGATGCTCTGGTCTACTGAAAGCACTTAGATACTTCGATAAAGAACAACATATAGAAGCTGGATGTATGGTGGAAAGAAAGGAGCCACACTCATGTTTTGAGATCAGTGTTTATTTTCAGCTGTCTGCAAGGAAAGCCCATCAGTTCGATGATTATCTGAACGTATGTGGAACATTTGTAAAAAGCTGGGAGAATTCCATTATGTATAAGCTGCTTAAAAAGTGGCTCACTTAAGGTTATTACATTGCTGCTTTGGGTTATTTTTGTTTAATTCAAACTCTGCAGTGGGTGAGACTCAATTTCAGTTTAAACAATCACTTCAGTGCCTTATCTTTCTCATCATCTTCTGTACCTACAAAATTTGCAGTGTGGGATTCAGATAAATAAATACATGATTACACACACACTCGCTCATCATTTTCTCCATGACATTCTGTTTTCTGTGAATAAAGAAAATGGCTTTCAGGGTGCTTTTTCCCCTTCTCCTTTTAAGTGAATGATTTCCAAAGGGCCTGTCTGTCCAGAACAGATTAACTCTCTTGCCTTAGAATGAGGCCAAAGCACAATTTTTAGTGTCAGAAAATCAGTTTTGAATCCACAGAAATTTCCGTTCAGAAATCTATTTAAGAACACACTTATAAAGAGTCTTCTCTAACCTGCTCCATCTGAAGAAAGAATTTAAATATTTACCCATTGACCCAAGAAGATGCTTCAAAGGAACAGCCTTATTGATGAAATGAATAAGATAATGCGGACTGTGATTTTTCCCCCACACCTTTGTCCATAAGAAAATGCATATTTGACAGCTTTTGAATTAGCTGTGCCTCAGTCTGGGTCCCCAGTGGGAAGGCTGCATGATGTTTCTGAATGCAAACTTTGAGCACCCAAAGGAAATACTGCAGAAACATCCTCTTTGGAAAGACCTTTCCACCACAAAAGGGCTCTCAGCCACAATGCACCAAACCAATAGTAATCAAAGAGGTGAACAAAGAAAAAACTTTCAGAACAAATACTCTTTAAAAAATACTGAAAATAGAGCATTAAAAGACATGAAAAAAACCCCAGTGTTCCCCTCAAGAGAGCCTTCATGGAGGAACTTACTTCTGGGAATATGTTTCTTTCACCATTCTACTTTCATATTCATATTTTTAAGATTTCCTAAGTCTGTGTAAGAAGAAAGAGACATTTTCTGTAGATTTCTTTCAAACAGCAGCTCTCCTATCAGTCTTGTGAACTCATCCTTTCTATAGGGCAAAACAGGCAACTGGTGATTAAAATTCAGCCCAAGCCACCCAGACTCAGATCTTCTGCAATGTCATGGCAAAAGTTTCCAGCCACTGCAGTGTGCATCTTTCCTCTCTTCATGATGTATCTTTTCATTTGGGGGTGGCAAACTGCTAGGGCCTGTGAAACAACACAAAATTGTTCTCTCAGGCATGTTCTTCATTCCCCAAATTAAAGGGAAGTGCGAAAGTTTAATTGTACTTCCCTCTGTGTCCCTCCTTGCAGAGCAGTAAATTGGGGTAAATTGTGAATACACTTTAATTCTGCTTATCACAAGTCTGGTAGCTCGTTACACCCTCTGTTTTTTCTCCTGAGATGCTATAGAAATACAACAGTGTAACTAGCACTTGTCCTCATTTAGAACCACAGGTGGTGGGAGTACATGTGATATTATTGTCTTTACTTGGTAATTACAGGTCTGTTCCTATTCCCACTGCCTCAGTGGGGTGCTTGTATAGTACATGTAGTTAAGTCCTTTCAGGTGCTTGCAAGGTGGATTAGCATGGAGTGTTGTGTCACTGCAGAATGGTACCTGCTCTGGTGTGCCTGTGACCACTGCATGCAGAAAAGACGTTGGCACATGGGCTGGTCTAAGCACTTGCATTGACACAATAGTAGTGTAAAACCTAGCTCAGCCAAAAGTCATCCCAGGAGGGAGAGGAGAGATGGGATTTGGGTGGTCTGCCTGGCAGAGCTTGTCTCTACATCCATGAGCACAGTGTCTATGCAGGCAATGCAAAATTCAGTGAGGCCCAGCTACTGCCAACCCCCAGCATGCACACGTCAGGTCATGGCAGTAACCTTCATGCATACTTCACTCCTTTTCCTCAATAAAAATATCTGAGGATGTGAGATGTGAGGAGCCATGGGGCAATGGCAGCAAGATTGACACAGCCTGTGATTTAATGCATGTGGCAGGTCCATTTAAAATGTAAATATTATTATCCTTTGATTTCAGCTTCTGATTCCTCCAAACATGGTTCTGCCACCTTCCATCACTGCATATTATGCTTATCAGACAGAAATCAGTGTGTAGCAGGAAGGCACACACTGCATATCCATCCAATGAATGTGCCTGTATGTTAACTGTGTTTTAATACACCACATTCATGTTATACTTTGAATAAACACAGTAGCTGGAGCCACACTGCTGACAGAGCAGATCCTTTCTGAACTTCCCTTTGAATTCCCTTTTTCTCTTTGAATTGGGGTATTTGCATGAAGGCTGGAAGCCCTATCTTTCTTCTGTTAAAACACTGGTGATCTTTGCCTTTTCCCTATTGAAATAGGCTTGTGAGTTCAAGGATTGAATTCAGCAGAGTTTATAAGCATATGCTTAAACCGATAGGATTAAATCTTGGGTAAAGCAATGAAGGCTGGAGCATGCATTTATCCTTAAGCACAGGCTCAGATGCTGTGCTGAGTAAGGACTGCAGGACATTTGAAACAACCCAAAGCTCTTCTTCCCTAGAGTCCTTCTACTCTACTGCTGTCTCTTGGTTAAATAAAACCAAAGATTCCTGTGCAGCACACAGAGGAATGTCAGCCTGCAGAGGTGTAGATGCCCTGGTGTCTCCAAGGCACTGCCATAAGTGCACAAAGCTATTCTGAGGCATCTGGAAATGATGAGGACTTCATCTTCCATTCTTGTATGGAAAAAGAGAGAAAACCCAGAGCCATATAGGTCAAAATAGGTTCCCCAAAAAGATGCTTCCAAAAAGATGCTTACAGAAAAGGCTGAGCATATGGGGTGTCAAGAGGCTGTCATCTTTGTATTAGGACATAAAATGTGACAGATGGTCAAAAATCAGAATCCAAAGTGCAGATACCTCTGTTCACTGAGAGCACTTGAAATCCAAACCCCTCCACATGCTTTGGACACCACTGGTCCCACCTACCATTTAAAGTTCAGGAGCCAAGTAAGAAAGAAACAGCAGCTACGTTTTTTACCTACTGTTTCCTAAATGCCTAAAAATCAATCAAAACCAGAGATGACTCATGGAAAACAGTTACATTAGCATTGGTGTAAGCTTGTCTTTTGTAATAGCTTATACTCCTGTCTCTATAAATCCAATTGCCTCAACAGTCTTTGGCATCAGTCTGTATTAGTTCAGTTGCAGCTTCAATGGGGAGCTCAAAAGCCTTCTGTTTCCAAACAATGGCTTAAAATCCAGTGGCAACTGTCCTACCTCTTTCCATCTGAAAGATTACTAGCTAGAAAGCTGCCTGGATGGCAATCACACCCCAACAGATGCCCAAGAGATCAAGGACCTTGAGCCTCTCCTTTTCTTGCTGTATTTCTTGGCCCATGGCATGGCCGGTGAGAGCTGCAGCCAGATAGAGCACTTCTCTCTGCAGTGCTCTCCAGTCCCTCCTCACATTCAATGGCAGCTGAATTGAAACCACAGCCCATAGTCCTCTCTTCATCAATAACCAGGACCAGCATGTTCCAGCCCACCTCATAGTCCTCTCCTGAGTTTTCATCTTTCTTCTAAATTTTCTATATTTTTGCTATGTATTTGCTTATAAATATCACCATTTAAGAAGGGAACACTTGAGGGATACTCACCTGAGGTCTGAAATTATATTTTTTTAATTATGAGTATTGGAGAAGGATACACAAGGCATCAGCAGAATGTTGCAGCATGAGTTATAGATTGTTGCTCAGCAGTTGGTGGGTTGGCTATTTCTTTTAATTGCTGATACTGTATTTTCAGACAGTGCTGATCTTATGACAGATTTTTTTTCCTACTTTTCTGCAATTAAGCAATTTAGCTGACAGTTGAAAAAGTTTTTTTTATAAAATAAATACCCCATTGTACAGATATACATATGCCTATACATGTATTGATATGCATATGCACACACATGCACACACAAGCTTGTACATGGACAAAGATGTACATCTCATTGCACAGCAGCTCTGACAGGGAGATTTTCTTCAACGTAACTTTTAATCTTTTCTTCTGCTAACTGAATAACCCAGAATTTTGCTTCCATAGACAGTTCTTGTTCATAATGAGGTATTTTCCAATATTTTCTTTTAGTTCAAAAGCCCAATAATCCAGTGAAAAGCTGTTTCAGTGACAACTTTATGTGTGTGCATAACTTTCAACCTCAATGTGCTTGTCCCATTTTCAGCTCCTGAACTCTGAATAAACTGGTCTCACCTTGGAGAATTACAGCTTTAAGGAATATAGGTAATTGCACCATTACCTTTTTAATTTGTTTACTTTTTTTTTCCTTCAGCCTGTTCTCTTAGTTTATCATACATGGTCTAATTAAAGTCTCCTGCAGGACATTTCATCCAGAATAAATAATGACATTGCTCAGAAGGGTTCTAGTTAAATTTTTTTTCCTTCCAACTGTGCTGAAAGGGAGGTTGCTGTCTAAAAAATCTGTGCTTGGGCAGAAGAGACAGTTTTATAATTGCATTTCCAGTCTTCTTTGTATTCTTTTGTGTTATATGCTTGTACAAGGAGAAAGTGGACAGGCCTGTTGGATAGCAGCCAGGCAGAACTGTCAGAGTGAGAGAGACCAGATTGAAAATGAAATAGGAAGGGGGGAGAGAAATAAAAAATATCAGGATGATCTCTCAGAATAATGACTTAAGAAACTGAAAGTCAAGGAGAAAATAGCGATTTTGTTTTGAGTCAGCTTTTGAGGTTTTAAAATAGTCTTTTGCTTTCTGTTTTGGTTTTTTTTCCTAAAATTGTGACAGAGAAAAGCCAAAGTATAGGGGACATGTTGCAGGAAAGGAACTGGGACAAAACATTTGTTTTATGACTAGAAGTCAAGCACTGACCAGGGTGTAGGCTGAAGAAAGATGGCTGGGGCTTGAAAGTTGAGTCTCTGGGAGTCTCAAGGTCATAGTCCTACTCTGGGTGAGAGCAGCATTTCTTGGTTTGGGATTCTATAAGTTAATTCAATCATTAATTAATCAGGAAATACATATTCTATAATACATATTCTATGTCACTGCAGACAAAGCAAAGATCAGCACGCTCAAACCTAGAGACTGTATCTTGACCTTCATGCTTCCAAATGTGAAGGGCTCTTCTTATTTTCCATCCACTTCTCATATTTTCTAAATCCCTGCAGGTTTCTTGTTCCCAGCCTGATGTACTAGAAAGTTGGTAGCAAACAGGTTAGTTCTGCTTTGAGCAGAGGTGGGATAGGCAACCTCTAGAAATCCCATACGACCCGACTTTTTCTGTGATTCTGTTTAAGACAATCATGAAAACACTACAAGCCCTAGCAGCTGTAGTCTTTGTTCCAGAAAGCCCACAAGTCATGGTCAGACAGATTCTGCAACTGGTACACAAAGGAGAAAAAAAGGAATAAAGGGGAGGCAAAAAAAACCCTCTTTGAGCCTTGGGATGTGATTATTTGTGCAGGGGCAGATCGAGAACAGCTAAAATGAAAGGAGAAAAGTAAATGCAGGTCTATGAGAAGCTGAATGGTGAGCACGTCTCTTCCACACTTCCCTTGAAGGCACAGCGTGTGGATGTACTTTATTCGTAATGACAATATGATGTGATTCATAGCAATTGCTTCTTCACAGTAAATTATTCTAAGATGCGTTGTTGTGCCACGTTGCAATGGCACAAATGAATGATGTTAAAATACTGAGCAGACAAAATGATAACACCTGTTACAGAGCCACTTATAAACCAGAGTGCACGGAGGCATTTGTACCTGTCTCTATCACACATTGTGAGCTACACATCTTAGGATGGTTTATGAAGGAGAAGGTAATTTCTGTTATTCTGTATTAAAACATTTCTCAGTGTTCCCTTAATTTACAGACATCCTCTCTCTGTTTACTTGACATCAGCTCCTTCACTCTGCCAGGCAGTGTAGGAGAGAATTCACAACTGGCTTAGCACTCAGATTTCCTACTCAGGTCAGGTCTGGAAGGAATGGAGTATCACTATGTCCACATATACATTGGTACATTTAATCCTGCCCTATGGTATCACATAATTACCCAGACTGATGAGGAGCAGGGTGCTGTACCCCTTCCCAATGCACTGTGGGGCAAATGAGACTATGAACCCACAAAAGCAGTGAGGGCAGTACTTCATAATGGTAATGATGTCCTGAATTTCCCCTGATTTGCACAGGTGCTCAACACCTATGCAGGCGTTAGGCAGGTCAATACCCTTGTGCATCTGCCTCTAAAAACCTAATGCAAAACCTCCTCGTGCCAGTGGAGCTGTTGCCATCCCTGGGTTGGGCACTGATTCTTCTACCAGCTGTCACCAACAGAGTTTCAAAAGACTGATGGCATTCAGGGCAGAGCAGCCAGGACTCAGGCCATGGTTTTCCTTGAGGGATCAGCAGGCAACACCAGCTCTCAGCCCTCAGCCCCCAGGCACCTGATCACCCAGTGAGAGCAGCGCCACACTGTATTCAAAGTGCTGGGTAGAGCACAGTGCTGTTACCACAGAGAGGAAGTGCAGGGTTATATATACTACACTGAGAACATCTGCCTTCAACAGCAAGGCCAGGAGCAGAGTCAGACTTTTATTTGCAGGAGTAGGGGAGAGGCAGAACCACTTTCCTCTGATTTCCAAGGTTTCACTACCTACCCAGACATCTCCAGTCAGCTGATTCCCATGGAAATGGAGCTCAAGCCCAAGCACTTCTCCTGGGGTTTCTGGGCCAGCTTCTAGCCTTACAAGTAAGATACCAAGTATAATTTCTTCTTTTCATTTTTCTCTCCTCCTTGTTCATTTTCCTTGATGCAGTGTGTTGGGTTTATTAAGATGTTATTACAGGATTCCCTCCTAATGCTCACAAGTGCCTCTTCCATCCAGAGGCAGCTGGAGAAATTGCTCCTCTAAGCACAAGACACTTAATTAACAGTGAGACGAACCCTCTAGTTTGCTTGCTTTCTCACTCATTTGTCCTCTTTCACGCTGTCTAGTGCAGTGAGAAAGCATGTACCAAGGCCTTGACCAAACACTTTGAACTGCAATCATCTTGGGATACCCAAGGAAGCTAATTACCAGCTTTGTTTCTCTCTCCCTTACCCCTTCCTTCTCTCTGATGACAGGAGGGTGAAGTGGATACTCAGCATATCCTCCTGCAGACAGAAATGCCCACATTTCCCTCTCTCTTTC
>NW_008662957.1:39530-64732 GCF_000695815.1 Acanthisitta chloris
CTATGTGCCCTCTGATGACAGTGCTGTTGTTTCTGCTCTTAACTAGCCTAGTCCCTCTGGGAAGCACTGGGGAAGTAATTTGGCTCCCACCAAACTTTGAAGTTCAGGTTGTTTCAGGAAGGTTTGTTAGCATGGAGACAGACAGCAGGGCCTCTGGGTCAGGTATTTGGCTTTGCCATGCAAAAAAAACAAGCCAAGAAGCTTTTAAAAGCCCAATATTGCTGTGCTTTACCCTGGCACTGTCTGCTTGCCACAGCTATAGCTGCAGCATTAGTATGGAGCCATGCCATAGGTGTGTAGTGGACCAGTGCATGGGGCAAGGGAAATGCATATGCCATCCTGGAAGACCGTCATTGCCTTTTTTATTGTGATAATTTCTGTTTTGAGATACAGACATTACTGTTTATCATCAAACCTAGCCCACTTTCCCAATTACCAGTGGGCAGTAAGTGGTTCCTCATTTTTATGGAAGGTGAAGGGTATTTAATTCCACAACATTAGGTGGGACAAGCACTGCCTGAGGGATCATCACCCTGTTCAGCATCCTTCATCTCTGGTTTGATCATTGTGGAGCAGGTGGATGAGGTGTAACTCTGACCAGTCCAGGTAAGAGTTGAAGGAGATCCCCAGAGAAGGCAGACTGCTGAGGGGGAAGGCAGTGAGCCCTTCTGCATGCACTCCTGCAGTAGCTGAGAAAGGGGTTTTTGCCCCAGGAGCAATGCAGTGAGGAAGGGATCTGAATATCCATTGCTGAAGGAGGCTGTGGAAGGGGAACAGGGAAAAGGCAGAAGAAAACAGGCTTTCAGTGAGAGCTGAAAAGATCCAGTCTGGCCAGGGTGAGGGTGGTGAGCAGCCCTGGAACTTTCTTATGGCCCTTTCTGCATATTTTCCTAAATACTACACAGCCATGAGCAATTACAGCTCCTTCCCATCCATGCATGCATGGGGCACTGCCTGTGTACCAGCTTGCAACAGCTTATGTGAGGTACACCTCCACATTACAGAGACCAGAAAGTCCTGCTAGAGCTCCTCCAATATCACTTCTGAACCAGACTCACTGTGTCCTAGCTCTTGCAACCCCAAAAAAGCTTTGGCTGTTTTCAAAGTTGTACCACACTTCCTTATGACAAGAGTGAGGTCTTGAAGAGACATTTCAGCTTCATTGTAAACTCTTCCTACAAAGCTGGATAAGAGGACAGGTCTAGCTCTATAATCCAGCAAGCTAAGACTCTGTTTGCCAGCATATTCTGCCTCTGGTTTTTAACCTGAAGATCACTGTACAACAGCGTAAAGCCTAGTTAAACCAAGCCCTTGACATGTTTAAAGCCCTGTGCAAATATTTGCTAATCAATCCTCAAAACTCCCTTCTCTGTACTGAGCAAGTAAATGTTGCTGGGCCTGATTCAGTCTTACAGTGTAACACAGCCTCACCAGTCCCAGGTGGGAGCAGGTCAAACAGGAGCAAGCACACAATCACACCAGCTCAGAGCAGAAAGGCTTTCCAGCATCCACCTCAGCACTTCCACTGCTTAAAATAGCTGTTGGCACAGTGTTGCTTTAGACTTGTGTGTCTATGACTCTAATTACCTTATAATCCAACATCCAAGGTCTGCCTCCTCCAGCCTTGTTCAAGGCCTGATCCGTTCCTCTCTTAACTTTGTCTTAGCCACCACCTGACTTTACAAGCTGGTTTCATGGATTGCAGCTATCTCCACTACTTCTCTGGATTTTGACTGTGCCCTTGCCTCGCCTTTTGGATTGGCATAACTCTGGCTTTCCTTGGTTTCTACCCAAAGGTGCTGATTCCTGTCTTAGTTTCCTTCACTCCACTCCTTGGGTCTATAACTCAGTCCAGTCTGGCCAAGCTGATTTTTGCAAGGCACTTCCCAGCAGGGTTCTTTAACATTTCAGCTATGCCATAAAGCTGAAGTATTTGGACAGCACCCTAGGACCCAAATGGTCCCAGGACCCAAGTGGTCCCTCCCCTGGAGGTGCCTGATAGCAGTGGTAGAGCCCAGGGCTCAGCTGGGGAGGAATGCACTTACAGCCCCTCTCCTCATATACTGCATTCATTGCTCTGAATATGTTTGAGACCCATTTTCTGAGAAAGCTCACACCCTTTTTTTTTTAACCATACGCACTGAAGATTCACATATCGTTAAGTTAGTGTCCTGGCTCCTGCCCGTGGTAGGTCTGCTTTTACCATCATCGTCTTTCCTCCATCTGGCTGTTACCCTCCATGTGGCTGTAATCCTACAGTGTTATCCCTGCTGGAGGGAATCTTGTGTGTTAACAAGTGTGCATTTGCAGACTCTTCAGTCCCAGTAGGCTGGACTGTCTGTACGGTGAGGAGGACTGAGGGAGATTTCAGTACCAAAATTAGGTAAACAGCACAGTCCTTGACTTTTACATGATCTCTTAACAGCAGTGCACTTTATACACAGATCTTTTTGGACTCTACATTAGAAATACTTATTGATGCCAGCTGTATCAACAGCTGGGTTCCTCATCTGCAATGGTTTTGTATAGCCTGAAGTCTTTAGGTTTGCCTTCATGGACCAGAGATCATTAGCAGTGAGAATCCTTCAAATGTTGACTTGGCTAATTTGTCTGTCAATGGGGTCTGTGTTGCAATTTAATATGAAGCTGAGAATATGAAAGTGAGTAACTTGCATTATCCCATAGGGATGTCCTTGTTGCTAGTTCTGCAAGAAGAAGTTTTGCTTTTCAGAACAACTGAGGGTCACCAAGCCACCAAGCTCCAGGTGAAGACAGGACTGTACCCCATCCTCTCCAGACAGGCTGACTGTGTTGAAGGTTTAGAAAATCTCTTGGTTGGCAGCTCCCTTGTTAGATGTAAGCTGCACTGTGGGAAATTATCAGGCTATGAAGCAAACTCATGGTTTTTTCATGTCTGAACACAAGACATTCCTTTCTCTGCAGCAAATGGAGGTGGCCATGAGCACTGGCCAAGAAAAATTTGCATCAGTGGGTGTTGCAGCTTTGGTTCAGCATTTTATCTCATTTACTCAGCCTCCAGCAGAGCTAGGCAGAGACTGCAAAAAAGGAACAGGAAAACAAATCTCCCTTCCAGCATCTGCTCATATGCAGAAGTAAATTCACTTTGTGCTTCTCTGTTGTTGAAAGCTCAGAGTGAAAGAACAGTGGTGCTGCTGGCTTGGCCATCTGTCTGAGGCTGGGATCTGAGGGTGCTCCTCAGTCCCACCACAGGTTTCTTGCTTTGCCTCAAATTAAACAAATAAACTATTTGTGTCTCAGATTTTAACCTGTAAAATGGGGACACCACTTCTCTGTTCCCCAGGGATACCTCCTCCCAGCCAGCATGGGAGCTAGTTTCTGTGGCTATCTGGTACCCCCAAATAAATGCTGCTAGATGTGCCCAGACATCCTGGAATGAAGAGAGGTACCTCTACCAGAGGTTGCCTCACCCAGCACCTGCTGAGACAAGTGGCTCTGTTCTTTGCAAACTGCTCCTCCATAGAGTCCACAGACCCACTGAAACTGAAGCAATCAAGATGTCCAGCAAAAGCATGACAAGTCACTTACCCTCCTGTCTACTTGCATGTTGAAACAATAAGACTCATTTCTTGACATTCACTTTAAGGCTTCTTGAACCATAACTAACTTTTCTCGCCTTTCTTTTTTTCTTTTCTTCTCCTGATATCATGTGTACTATCATGTAAAATAAATAAGTGCATGAAATGAAGAAAAGAAATAATGGGAAAGGGTTTATTGCAGAAGTTCCCCCTTGAAGCCTCCATCTCCTCCTACAGATTCTACATAAAAGCCTCTTGAGCAAGATAATAGAATAACAAGCCAGGCTACTGAAGTGGGGAACAATCAGGAATCAAGTAAGACGGAAAGTGGAAAAAATAGTAATGATAAAAACAAGAATGAAAATGATATTTCAACAGTATTGGTGCTGAGCAGATCACAGTTTTTCAGCCAGAAGTGTGGTTTACAAATGATAATAAAAATAATTAACTTCAAGGCTCTTCCTTATTCTTCCACCCTTTGCTCCCACCTACAGAATCTCACAGAATCCCTTGAAACAAAAGCAAATTTCATCATGTTGGTTTTATCCTCCACAGTTTAATACAACAGTTTCAAGGCCTGGACTGTGGATTTCATGAATGGGTGGTTACTTTGGCTGAGGACAGGTCTCTACAGGGATCCTCCTTTCCTTCCATTCTCTTCATAAAGACTTGTTGAAAAAGATCTGTATTTTGAAATATGACCCTTCAGCTCATGCAACACAGCACAGTAATTCCCAGGTCTCTACCTCTTGTTCTCTGATACTAGTGGAGAGGATGATTTTTGTCCAGCTTTGCTCCTGACTAGAGGAAGAGGAGTGTGTTTTTTTGTAAGGATTACTCATTTCAAACAGAACAGCCTGTTTAATCCTCTTCTTTGTGCCTACCATAAGTCCTACCCACTGGGGCTAGTCTGAGAAACGTATTTCACATCCTCACAGGGACTTGCTATCAGCATCCCTCTTGTGGGGTGCTGAGGGTCTTGCACCAAGCCGGGATCGCTCATGACAGCTCACAGCTCTCAAACACAGTGCAGGAGTGGGATTTGGAGGGAAATGCTTCAAAGAAGAGCTTTCTGAAGTATCATAGTCCCTTGCTTCTCTGCTGTTGGAGTATGTACCCAAAGCAGGAAGGTCAAAGACTAAATTTTTTGGATGAGTCATTGTTAGGGTTTAAAATCTATGAATCCAGGGGACTGGCAACAGCTAGCATGGCTGGGTCAGATTATTGCTGTGCTTTGGCCCATGAAGTCAGCCAGTAATCCATCTTTTGGAAACCGAGATTTTGACAATGGACCCAGGTGTGTCTTTGACAAGTGATTTTATTTCTTTACAAAACATGGTTGATAAAATAGTTCCCACAATGTGGTCAGCATTGACCAGTTTCTTTGCTTACAGCTCCTTTTCTGGTAAGTCCATTGCCCAAAAGAGCATCTTCACTTGCTATTTCAGACCCTACATGGAATCCACTCATTTTTTGGTTCTCTCCATCATGCCTCACTGCCAAATCTCTCACCAAGGCTTTGCAAGCTCAATTAGTCTCCCAAGAAATGACTCCATTGAGCTATGACTTGTACAAGGCCATACCTTAGTCAGTGTCTTCTGCTTTTTTGGGTCTCTTGCTCCTCCTGATTACTCATGACTATGCTAGAATTTTAAGCAAGATCTCTGGTGACACATCTACTGGCATTCACCTTTGAACACAATATGTAATGACTCAGCTAAGTGTTGCAACACAGAGCCAACGCACTTATTTGAAAAAATAAATTATGAATAGATTGGTTTTCTTAAAATATCAGATCTGCTTTAGTCATTATCCTTAATGCATCACTGCACTAGCAAACAGCAGCATTACTGACGTGTAAGCAGGACGTCTATGTCTTGCACATAGCCTGTGGAGTCTGGGGGGATCTATTCTCTGCCTGGGAGGAAAATGCCTAGTTATAAAGGCCAAGCACTGAGTGGGATGGGGAGAGAAGGGAGAGGCGGCTGGAAGGGGGAGTTATCCGCTTCCTTCCTCCTGACTTAATTCAGCAGAGCATGTCCAGGGAGTGGAGCTTGGATTTCACAGCTCAATGGCAAACACTGCGTCAATCTGGCAGCGTTTCTGCTCCTGATGCACTCAGGTGGAGCTAGGAATGCACGCTGCTGTCGGGGGCTGCTGATTTTTAAATTCCTCTACCTCAAGCGCTCCCCAGACACCTTTCTTCATAACTGAGTTTGTTTCTCCAGAACCCTCAGCCCCATGCAACTGAGGCAATGTACCTAAGTTGGGGGGCAAAGGAGAGGACTCATCCTTTTGGCTACCTTAGTGGGTCAAATGTGATGAGACGTGGAGGAACATGAGATCCCAGATGCTCTGTGACCCAGGCATTGGGCTGTTTCCCTATGCAGACTTTTCAGGGCTTCTTTCCACTGCAAAAAAAACCTAAAAAAACAACAGTATAATTTGAAAATGTATTTGCTTTTCTCAGTTGAGCTCCCAATCAGTATAGGCTGCCAGGTCCTTGCCACAGAAAAATACCCAACCAGTTTGGCCTTGTTTACACCATCACTGGTAATTTGGCGCAGCCAAAGGATAGCTGTGTCACACTCAGAACAAGGTTTTTTGGCATGACCCTTGAATGCTTTTGCTTGGTATTTTGCCTTTAAAACAGAGAGAGGATTTAAAAAAAATGTACTTTTCCCTGGGGCGCCATCAGATGCTAATAAAATCTTTAATTAATTCAGATTCGGATGGGCTCACATTTCTCTCGCTAGCTCACAACTTCAATCAAGTTTTTTCTTTCTGTGATGCTGCTTTCATGCCACTTTTCACTGCATTTCTGATTTATCTGGAATTGTGCTATACAGGCATATTGGCAGGAAAGGCTGGGATAAAAGAAGACTAGGATGAGAGAAATCATTAGCACAGGATGTATTTTCTGGGGATTTTTGCTTTTTTGGAAGAAAACCCAAAAGGTTCTGTGGCTGTTATGAATCCCCCAGGAACTCTGTAAATTAAAGACAATTTGCTTGATTGGACTGCACTGGTCTTAAGCATTAGAGAGAGACAAATCACTTTTAACAAACATTAAATCAAATAAGATAGACAAAAATCTTGATAGTGTGAAATGAATTCTGTAAAACGAAGACATCTGCTGAATGCTCATTTCATAATAAAGTGATAATCTCTGAAATGGGGCCTGTCTCATTACCAGTTGGATGACTGGTGTGGATGATCTTATCTAGTACTGGTTAGCTGAAAAGAAGTAGGTGATACATTTTCTTTACTGGCCCCAGTAAGGCCTTGCTGTCAGTCTTTCCAGGGTCACTCTCCTCATTCACTTGCCATCCTTTGGATAAAAGATTTACCGTACAAGGTGCAGCAATTGTTCCAGGATTGTCAGAGGGAAGCATTTCAGACACGTTCCTTCAAAGCCAGCCAAAGGAGTTTTCCTAGGAGCTTCAGGGCTGATAGTCTAAAGATGGAGGCAGAGAATATTCCAGCCCAGGGAGAGGCTGTACAACTGAAGACCACATTCCCAGTACTTCTAGCTTGCTGGGGCTCCCTGGGAGTTGATGAGCACAGCAGGCTGCTGGCCAGGATGCACACTGCATGCAAGGTGAAGGAGGGCACTTAGGAAGAGCTGATTTCATTTATAGACTTTCATTTCACTTCCTGCCTCAGCTCCTTGCTGGAACAATCTTGGGAGGATAACCTGACCTGGAGTCTCTTCTATTCTGTGCTCTTAAATGGTTGATCAATAAGCCCAGGAAGGAAGAAAAAAACATGTGGTTGAATTTCCTTAAAATATACATGTAGCCATGCTCAGCAGAGAGGGATTGAATTCAGCGCTCAGAAGACTGAGGAGCATTACAGCTGCTGCCCTCCCACGACGCCTGCCCATGCCCCCTTCTCCTGAGCTGCCCTGCAGGAGTGTGTCCATGATGCCACACTTCTGCAGGGAATTGCAGTCTTTCTTCCAGGCTCTTGACACAACTGAAAAAGAGGAATTCAACTGAAGGAGAAATGCCATTCTCCCCTGATGCTTTCAGGATTACGCCTCTGAATGCACTTTCACCTGATTTGCTGCGGATTACCACGAGGTGATCTACCCCACATGGGCCTTGCAATCTTGCTGCTGATCACAGAGCACTGCCTGCTGCATAAACAAAGTGCCATGGCCTGGGGCAATATTATAATTGAAAAGATATAGCAGATTATTATCCGTTTGATGTGCCACATGAAGCTGCAGCACTCCCTATCATATTCCAGCAGAGTGAAGCCAGGGACTCTTTCTGAAGCATCCACACAACCAGGAAATGTAAGCAAAAGGCTCTCGAAATAGTAATAATAACACAACATATCTCTAGGGCTGACAAGTGTGTTGAGTGCTGCAGTTTCACCCGTAATCTGTCATAAAGTTAGACAGTTCTATCAATGGGGAAATAAACAGTCGGGATAATAAAAGGTGAGTGCTGAATAGCAACCCTTCAGCTCCCTCCAGGCTTTATTAGGATAATTGATTTTGGGACATTAATAAGGATATTGATTAGCTTTAAGGAATTGAAACTCAGGGTGAGGGAGGGAGCCAGGGAGAAGGGAGCTGTTGCTCTTGGCTACAGACTCGTGGTGGGAGCAGGAGCTCTGTTATGAAGAGTTGATCAGCTGTGCCAAGGGATTAACTTTATCTTCAAGACAAATTAGGAAAGCGATTTCTGCAACTGTGCCATCCACATGATGAGGACATGAGAAATTACAGAGCAAGAGTGCTTCAAACGCCACGAGGCTTGTCTTATCATTGGTAACCTCACAGGCAGTTTCCATTTCATGATTCAGCACTTCATAGCAGGCAGAGCAATGGCTTGGCCATAGCAGGGCTGGTGGGGAAAGTCAAGCAGGAGGTCTGTGTGGAGGAGTCTTCCACGCGGCAAGGAACTGATTAGATCAGGAGTGTAATCAGCTCCCTGAACTTGCAAAGTGAGGTTTCACTGATCAGTGAATTTCCAGGCTAAAAGAGAGCGCTCATAAATATGGAATTTCACTTTCTTTCCTTTCAAGATCAAGTGGCTCACATAATTATTTTTTACCTTGTGAATTTAAAGCCCTGACTTTCTGATACATTATAGAAGAAGGTGATTGTTTCCAGCCATTGAGTGAACAAAGTCATGGGCATCATGTTCACTCTTCCAGTAAAATAATAGCCTTGAGTAATGCTACAGCATGTGGCAAAATCAGAGTGAGCTTGCATTTTAGATACTGTTGTGACTTAACTGAAGTGTCAGGTGGCTTCTCAGGGTCTTGTTTTGATTGATTTAAAGAAGAACCTGGAGCTGAACATGGCCAGGTTTCCTGTATCATATCTTGAACTTGCAAGTTTTTACACTAAATGTTCTGCAAAAACACATGTAGATGTTTAAATGAGTTTCATGTAACTGGAGACAATGTGGAATGAAATAAATTTAGAGGTTGAAGCTGCCAGTACCACCTTTTGTCTCAAAATAACCTAAGTCTGTGTGCACACCATGAAGATCCTCTTTGCTGGGTCTCTTGTGATTGCAAGATATTAATTTTTGAGTGTGAAGCTTTCAGTGGTTTCTTACTTGATGCACAGTTTATATGGTCCCACTGGAGCATCCAATGGCCCTAACAGAAACGTACCACAGAAAAAAAAATCTACTAACTTCAGGTACATCTGGACCCAAAAGCTTACTGGAAAATGTCTAACAAATCATAAAATACAAACAGCTACAGCCAAAACTGCCTGCTCCTGAAGTAAGACATTGTGTTTCCACATTTTAGCCAATCCCCTGGCCACCCAGGATGAACAGACCAAAGATGTCTGTTAATGGGAGTTATGCTCCAGCTTCAGTCTTTTGGGGAGTCATTCCAGGACTTTCAGCATTTCCTCCTAGAGCTCCACCTTCAATGCCCAGCGCAGCTGTGGGTGACCCTTGTGCTCTCTGACCATTCACAACGAGTGAGATCTGAGGGTTTTTCCTGCTCCACCATTCCCTTTGTGCTCCAGAAACAAGGGAGATGCTTTTGTCACGGTGCTGCATGTAGGCACGGACAGCATCACTAGGGCAGTAGAGGCTTGTAACTCATGGCTTGACTGTTTCTCCTCAGCTCTGAACAGCAGTCACGTCCACTCAGCACACACAAAGAGTAAGTGATGTCCGCATTTCTTTCTTCCCTCAGCTTGTCTTGTATCTTGGCCCCCAAAAGTAGATAGTGAGTGGAATATTTGGAAGAATGAGGCCATGGATAAAGATTATAATAGACAGGTAATTATAATAAAGAAAGAATTATTAGATAACTGGATAGATAACGGGATGGATAGATGTGGATAGAGATCTGATAGGGTTTTTTCTCTTTTGCAAAAGCCCTAAAATAAAGGAACTCTTGCACATACATAAATCATCTAGCTCTGGGATAGGAGCAAAGACAAGTTCCCATAGCAACAAGATCTATGCTGTAAAGCTGTGCTGCCCTTTGTTATGTATCATTGTGATATTTCTCTCAGACATGTCATTGGCAATTACCCACAGAAGGAGAGCTCAAATTGTGCAGGAGCCCAGCAGATCCACCTTACATTATTTTTCTGTAATTAATGAGATTATTGAATTTCTACACTAATAAAGCATGGCAAGGAGTCTGAAAACAACTTCTCTCTGAGCCAATTTAGGGTGATTCCTTGGAGCAGCACCCCCACCCTCCACACACACACCTCTGCACAGACCTTGGTGCAGAAGAGAGAGGATAGTGTGAGCTCTCTGTAGAGCTTTCCTGCTCTGCTCTGAGTCAGCTCCACCGAGCAGCATTGACGTTTCTGTGCTGCCAGGAGGTGAAACCCTGTGTAAATGTTCCTAAAAGCAGTTTTCAAGCTATTCATCTTTGATAACATTGTTTCTTTATGAATAGCTTGAGCTTCACTTAGCTGCCTATGCATCACTTTTTGACAGGTCTCCATCTATTCTGCTGCTGCCTGCATGCAGAAAGCTTCCTTTAACATAAAGGAGAGGCACTTGCTTGAGTCAATTCCCTCTGAAGCTTCTTTCTGATGAAGTTTCCTTTCCACTGGGCCCTAGCCTGCCCTGAATGTCAGCAAATTGCACCCTCGTGCAGTGGGGCAAGGGAAGGAGCAGGATGTGATGGCACTGTCAGGTTGGGCTGCACTGGGAGAGCCAGCTCAGGTCCTGCACAAATCAGCATGTCATCTGTGCATTGAGCCGCAATGATTTTGTACATGCTGTTCAGTTCTTGAGGGACACAGAGAGTCAGGGCTTCCCCCTCCTCTGTCCTCCTCCCCAGCCTTTCTCTGTTCTTAGTTTTTATCTTTAATTATTTTTTAATATCTGAGGAGAAAGAAATATTGGCAGAAAGCAATTTTAGGGTAAGTACCGAGGCGAGGACTCTCAGGGAAAAAAAACACACTGGGTCTGGTTCGTTTTTTATTGAGTGCATGGAGAAGGATGACCTTTGCCTCGTAGTGCCTCCTCAGGAAAGAGGGGTCAGCATCCCCACGGGGCCAGCAGACTAACCCTGTATCCACTTGTAAACACGTTAAGATCTTCTAATGCTACATTGATAGATAGCGAGATGAAACACAGAGGACTTGTGCCAGCATATTGGAGAGTATTGAAGAGTCATTACCTCATTTTGCAGCTGGTTTTTCTGCAGTAATGCCGTTGTGGGTCTTTTAGAGATGCTTCCTGCTATTCATCTCCTTCAAAGGTTTCCAACGTGCATCTGCCTCCTCGGCTCCTGGAAGCATTTTGAAATTCTCCCACGACATGTGCTTTCTGGAGGCACAATGCTGCTAGGATCACTGAAAAGTCTTTTCCCTGCCTGTTCTCTTCCTTGCAATAACAATAATTTATGGAGAAGGTGTTTGCCAGACCCTCGATCTCATGTGGGAGATGCAGGGAGACGAGGCCCCAAGGACTTGACATTCTCCGTAGGCAGCAGCAGTTCAGGCAGAAAGTGCAATGGACAGCTGGGGGATGATCTGTCTTTGAGCACAACAACTTATCTTTTCACGGTGAGCCTGTGGTGGCAGTTCCCCACCACTCTCCCTCTAGATGAGTTACTGTGTTGGGCTTTCAGAGAGCAGTTTCACAAAGAAATATTTTGCCTGTTTTGCTGTGGAGCACTCCCATCTTCCAAATGTGCTTGACACCATCTCGTAGAGCACTGTGGGGCTGAGCAATACAGCCATCACATCCTGATCCTGCTCCTAATTCCAGCACTGCCCTTTTGGGCAACCATTTTTCTCCTTCTGCCTTAGCAGTTATCCTTGTAGAGAAAACCCTCTTTTTTCTTTTTCTTTTATTTTTTTTTATAAGTGCCCAGAGTTCTAACAGAGGAAAGCCCTGAAGCGGCATTTACACCCACCTTTTATTTCACTAGCCTAATTTCTCTCTTGCTCCTGTTCAGATTTCTTTCTACTCCTTTCTCTCTACCTACCCACCTACCCACCTATTGAGACTGTCTAATCTCTCCATGGTAGTTCTCTCCATGTTTCCAAGACCAAAGTGGTTATGTTCTCTTGATCAAATGCGTTCTCTATTCAAACTCAATTGCAAATGTGTCATTATTTCTCACAGGATTTCCAGCTACTTGCACTCCTGATACTGATCAGATAAATATCTATGCTCAACATTTCACCATTCCTCTTGCTGCAGTTTGCCAACTAATTGAAGAGCATTCTGTTTCCATGTGAATATATATTGAAAAGCTCAGCTAGTAACATAGCCAGAAGCAAACTGCTGTGTCTATAGCTTTGGCTAAGCCTGCTTTTCCTGAATTATTGGTAAGTATCAGGATCAGAAGAACCAATGTTACTTTCTTTAAAGCTGAAAGGAAATGTCAAATCCTGCTGCTTAAGAGCTGCATAATGTTGAATTTCTGCTGATATGACACAATATCCTGGAAAATTGCAAAAGACATCTTAGAAATATAGCATACAACTTCCAAAATGAGTCCATATTCACAGGGAACACTATCACAATGAATTGGCAAGTCACGTCCTCCAGTTCATTGAAATCAGATCTTTATAAGGCTTCATTGTAATTTCTAAGATTAATTGCTATCTTGTCCCATGTACATACCTTTGTCAAACATGAGTACATATAACCCTGCTTGCAAACCCTAGGACAATGCTGTCTTGGTGGAGGAAAACATTTTCCTGAGCATCTCATCCTAATTCTAGGCTTAAAACACCTGTGTTAGGAGGAAATTGTCTACAAGAAGAAGAGTTTAGAGTTTGACTATAAATTTAAGGCAGATTAAGAATCAATAACTTCCCAAAGAGGAAAATGGGAGTGCTAGTTTCTCCAGACCACAATGAAATCTACTGAATAACCCACACCAGGCATCAGCTTTCTGGGAGAGAGGAAAGTAGTTCAGCACCAAAGATCATCTGAATTCCATTCCTTCAGAAATAGTGTCTGCGTTCAACATGTTCCTCATTGCTGAAGCCTGGGAGGGAAGTGTGATCTGCCAGGCTTGGAGATGACAACAGACTTCTGGGCTCTGACTCAGCCTCACTGCTATCCTCTGCCCCTGCGTTGGTGGGGGAAGAGATGATGCTGCAGTTCACTATTGCTCCCTCCTGGACATTCAGCCTAACAGGTCTAGTGTCAATCTTGGAGATGTAATATATTGTATTTGTGTGATCTGGTGTATTAGGTCTCTGTGGAGTGCCCAATGAGCCTTTGGATATATTTTCTCTCCTCTGGCCAGGTGAGGAGGACAGTGACAGAGCAGATTTGGTGGGCACCTGGCATCCAGCCAGGGTCAACCCACCACACACAGGCAGGATGGCAAGAAGGCTGCCATTTCACAGCCAGTTTCACCATGTAGAAGCTCTCCATTACTGAGGCTGTGGCTGAAATGAGACCGAAAAGCTCATGAAGAGAACCATGGTTTCTTGCTGCTTGTGCTTTAAAAGCTCTGCAGATACATCAGCAGCATGTTCAGACTGCCCAAAGTGCTTCTCCTGAGCACTGAAGTCCTCAGAGCCCAGCAGAACTCCTCCATTAGCTGGTGCCTTTCCATTAGATCCCAATTTTTAAATAATGTGTGCAATGATGAAACAAGAATCAGAGAATCAGAGAACCATAGAATGGTTTGGATTAGGAGGGACCTTAAGGACCATGTTGTTCCAACCCTCCTGCCATGGGCAGTGACACCTTTCACTACACCAGGTTGCTCAAAGCCCATCCAACCTGGCCTTGAAATTCCTAAAGGGCTCATGGCTAGGGCTGCACTGATATGATAGGAAAAACCATTCTATCCAGGAATTGTTTTTTTAATCTCCTTTCCCTGGAAAAATCCATTCTATTAGCCACTGTTGGGACTGAATACTGGGTTAGGGGGACCTCTGGTCTGATCAGTACAACAGATTTTATGTTAAACAAAACATAAATCAAAATGAAAACAAGCTCTTTAATATGACAGTCGTTTCCCCTTGAGACCAAACTGGAGAGGAGCTCAGACCTGGCATATGCCTCCTCCTGTCTTGGTCCACACAGAGACCATTGCTGGACAAATGCTGGAAAATATGTTTTGCCCAGCATCATCTTTTTTTAGCTTTGTTTCCAGTCTGGCTTAAAACCAAGCATGGAAAACTACATCATTTTTTGCAAAAGAAAACACACCCCAGGGATTCATTTAGGATTAATTTAAAGTTTCTAGATCAGCACTGTTTGTTTTGATATTCATTGTTATTTTAAGGACAACCTATTATGTCATTTCAATTAGAAAAACTGATCTAAATGTAAATTAATTTGGAGAAGAAAAATAAAAATCTGTTATTCTCTATGTTAGCATTCGTTCTCTCCCCTTTTCTTTCCTCCAAAACAAAATTTGGGCAAAAATTTGGATAATTCAGGAATGCTTTTCAGTCTTGACAAATCTGCATTTCCCCATTTTTAGTGGTTTTGTCAAAGTTCTTTCAAACTGTTCCACCTTCAATTTTACCTCTGGCCTTTACTGTTTTACCTCCTCCCTTGGCTCCTGCAAACTATTATTTCAAAAAGAAAACACAAACAGATGACAATTTTCTATGAACCTTTCTGTTCAGACCTTCTATTAACCTTTCCCTTTGTACATAAAAGCACCAATAAAATAGAATCTCCCCCTGGAATCCTGCAGAGATTTGTTCCTTTTTTGACCTAATGCACAGGTTTTAGCATGACCATGTTTCACTTACTGTTTACCTTTGTTTTCTTTTCTCTCTTCTCACCAGGCTGGCCAGAAAAATCCTGAAAATCCATCCAAATTATAAACATTTTTGGCATATTTTGCGAATTGCCTGTTAGTGTGTTTAGGCTATTGTGCGAGGAAAGAGAAGCAAGAGAGAGTGAAAGAAAGACTGTGGTGAAATATTAGGCTGATAAGTGATAATGTTCCCTCCAGGTACTGCAAGAGCAGAGATATTCTTACACACGATGCTTCCTGCTTCTTGTTAATAAAGTTTGTTTCCTGCTGCTAGGCCTGGCTGAGTGTCTCTAATACAGCCTCCTCTCAGTGAGGGACCTAATGGTGCAGTTTTCACGGGTAAACTGCCAGGCTGAGGCTGCAGACTCCAAAGGCAGGTGTGTTCCCAGCTAGCCAAGCAGGTTTTTAAATGGGAAGGGGAGAGAAGCTGTGCTGATGTGGTGGCAGGGATGGACATGGCTGGGAAGCAGGTCACACAGGCCACACAGGCTGGTGGAAGATGGGGATTGGATGGATAAATCATCCTGCAATCAGAAGTCAGCATTCATGAAAATATGAGAAACTGAATGTACAAACCCCAACACTTCCTCCTGTGCTGCTCTCAGGTGCCCATTACCTAAATAATCAGTCCATCCCTCCCAGGCCACAGTAAAGACCTTATTCCATAACCTGCTGTGTGACAGTGTTTACATAGTTTACAAGGACTTCAGGAAAAATCTTTCTGGATGTGACATCCAGGAACACCCACAACCTTGCAAAAATAATGAGCAAGTGGAATATTTGAAAGCCACGAAGCACTAACATTTATGTACTTTTACTGCTTGACACAACACTGAACAATGATGGGAGCAAACTTTCACTGCCAAGTGAAGCAGGTGAGTGGCTCTTTAATCTCCACATTGATAATTTTGTCATATAGTGAAGATGCAGTTCAAACATTGCTACAGCAATCTGCCCTGCTTTTGTGCTAATGAAGAAATTCAAGGCGTGTCACCAAATGTGGCATCATTCAACATCACTGGCATTATTATCACCTCAGTCCTCTCTTCATGATGACATGGGAACAACACAAAACATCCAAAACTTATAGTGTTTCTTTGCAACCTACAGCACAGGTGGGTGAGAATCTGGTTTTGGATGTGCATTAGAAAATATTCATTGAATTGCAGATGTTTTTCAACAAGGAACCCACAAACTGAAAGTTTCTTCATTTATTCTCCTCGTACTTTATCTTTTGCAGCTTGCTGGCTATGGGCTGTTGTTTGTGCTCTCTGATGGCCTGGCTAAATAAAGGTGTATTGGGAGAGGAGCTAACTCAGTCCTGCACTGTATCCTGTCTCTGTTCCCAATGAATGTATGAGTTGGGCTAAAATACATGAAGCTTTGGGGAGATCTGCAAATAACATCCAGATATTTGCAAATAGCAAATAATCTGATCCTGAGAATTGAAATAAGCCAAACTCAAACCTTTCCTTTTCAAACATAATCATGCATCATAGTACAGGAGCAGGAGCTTATTTATTTGATGATGGATTTTTTTTCTAACCCAAATGGTTATAATCTTTTGCATCCCACAGGCTTTTATTTCCCCCCACCTTCTCCTTCTCTTTCCTGATCCAGCATGGGTCAGAGCAGCTTTCTAAAATGTAAAATGCTTTTTTAGCTGTAATTCTTCCCTTACAATTTCATATTTTAGAGATTAAGCCAGCATGTCCAATATGATTTCATCCCCAAGTCTGATTGCCACATTTCTATTCCCAGCGTGTTGAGAGACAGGTCTCATGGTAACTGTGAGCTTTTTATTCTAGACACCTAGTCTTTGATCTTCACAGCACAAAGCATGGAGAACTGCTCAGATAAGTTCATGGAAAAACTGCTGAGCAGGACAGGGTGTGTGGGGAAACTTGATCCATGATGGTGACAGTTCTGCTGTGTGACCATCAGCTTTCTTCTGCTCAGCAGTGACTGGGGGGAGTGACCCATTCTGTCAGCTTGCACAAGGACATGAGCAGACAAGTCCCCACAATGTACCTGTTACCTAGACAGGCCTTGATTTTCCATAGTTTGGAGTTTGGAGGTGGAAAGAGGACATATTTTGAGGCCACTGTTTTCAGCAAAAAAGTACATAATCTTTTAGGTGCTTTTACAGTCTCAGTTCCCAGCCTTACTCTCCTGGCTGTGTGAGATCCCTGTAGGGTCAAGACCTTTGAAAACTAGCCCTGAAAGAAGATAAAACTCAGGAATTTTGTATACCAGCCTTTAGACAGCAGTCAGCTTGCTGCCTGACCCTGGGGCAGGGGATAATCTACTGTGCCTATGTGTTCAACCCATGTAATGGCATGGTATTGCCTCATCTCCCTTCAGGGGCACTGTAGTTGACAGTGTCTATTAATGACCATGGAGTTCCCAGATTCCATGGTAAGGGAAAGTCTGGCAACTAAAAGGCAGAGATAAGGGAGCAGAGTGAATACATACAGTTTTATTTCAGTTCAGACATACCATGTTAACACCAGGAGGATGGCTGGAGGTACATGGGCAACACAGTGATGAATATAAATTTCAAATAGGATGTTTATAAGGGTGAGGTGAAACCTCTGTGAGAAAATTGTATATCTGGTCTTCTCCTTCCAAGTATTAGCACAGGACCTCTTAGAGAACAAAGCATTAGGAGTAGGAGCTATGCACAGGGGGCACTTGATGCGCTGAAGAGCTGACATTTTTGTAAGTGAATCTTCTAGAGGACCACCAGAAAATGAGCAAAGTCCTTCAGGGCATCTGCAGTGCTCCAGCAGTTTCTCTTTGTGCACTTCTTCATGCACAACTTCTTTTAGGATAAGTTTGACCTTGAGAGAGAAACTTTTTGCCAGACAAATAATGCTGTTGCTTCGAAGATGACAGACAGGCCAATTACACTTGCCTGAGCTTGATTTTGAGTATACAAACCATTTGGATTTACATCCCTTGCTCTGCTTAACCACAGTCAAGGACCACTTTTGGTGATGCTGGTATCCCTTCAAGTTTCTGATATCATCTTAATCTCTCTCCTGCCTCCCCTTGTGCTATGTCTTTGTCGATACCCAATCCTAGGAGCAGACAGTACAACTGTAAACACATTTATTACACCCTTGAATCCCACACTTTCCCTCTTCATATCTTTTTACTGCATGGCACCTGCGTTTTGTTTTCATTTCCTCAGAACAAGTAATAAAGCCTTGATTTCATTCAAGGGAGGAGAGCTCATGACACTGAACTCCAAGTTTGCCAGCAGAAGCCATGGAAGGAATGCAGGCAGACTGGGTGGGTGCAATGCCTTCACCACACACCAGTGGGGGAAGATTCCATATGAAGTTTTATCTGCTGATGGATATAGTGTGTTATCCACCTTCAGAAAGATTGTCATCAGTTTTGGATAGCTTTTATGACGTGATCCTTTAGTTCTGGGGTGTTAAGCTAAAATTTATGCACCCTTGGGTGGGGATGGAGGGTCCAAAGACCTCTGCTTGAAAAGTACTCAGGATCCTCAAAGTAAAAAAGTCACTTGCCTAGTTAAATCACAAATTATGGCCTTGCCATAAATCCTTTGGTCATGCAAGTCCTCATAATAAAGCATTTGAATCTCTATAAAAGCATTATTTGTTAGCAATTTGAGATACTGCAACTAGTCTGAAAAAAATGCTGATCTTCCATTTGGAAACCATGGGCTTTTATTTTCAGTTGTACACTCATGGTTAGTAAACAAAGCAGCAGCATTTCAGAGCCACCTGACAGCTTCTGCAAAGAGAAGGTCCTGGAGAGTCTGAGGTACTAAGCAAGAAAAAAATATCCATGGCCTAAACTGGTAATAGGGCAGTAATAGCTGTGATTTACCTTTACAGAGAAAGGAAGGAGTAGGCCCTGAAACTGTCACTGTTTCCATATCAAGACCAGATTTATCCTCTGCCTAACACAAGCCCTTGTGTGAAGAAGAGGTATCTAGGTGTAACTGGGTAACAGTTTAGGCATACTGGCATGCAGTGTGGATGTCTTCATGATCTCTTCTAGCCACAATTCTAGCCAATAGAAAAAAATGAGCCAAAAAGTATCTCTAAACTACATTTTTTAGTTGTGGTGACAGAAATCTCATTTTTGGTCAGAAGCTGAAGACCTATGGTAGTCAATCTCCTACTGCTCCTGAATGCAGTGATTCAAACATGTTACAGGAGAGGAGTTTTCTATGAGAGTACAGCCCCTGCTGAGGCTGGAGCTCACCACACTTGCTACAGGAGCA
Source organism: Acanthisitta chloris (assembly GCF_000695815.1). Taxonomy (NCBI): domain Eukaryota; kingdom Metazoa; phylum Chordata; class Aves; order Passeriformes; family Acanthisittidae; genus Acanthisitta; species Acanthisitta chloris. Next base: position 58,560 of record NW_008662957.1, read on the forward strand.
TCTCAGCTGCCACAGCAAGTATCATGTGCCATGTACTCCTGTCGTGGTTTAACCCCAGCAGCAGCCAAGAACCACACAGCCTCTCACTCACTCCCCCACCAACGGGATGGGGGAGTGAATTAGAAGGGTAAAAGCTACAAAAACTCATGGGTTGAGATAAAGACAGTTTAATAGAGAAAGCAAAAGCTGCACACACAAGCATAGCAAAACAAGGAATTAATTCACTGCTTCCCGAAGACAGGAGGTGTTTAGCCATCTCTAGGAGAGCAGGGCCCATCACGCGTAATGGTTCCTTGGGAAGACAGACACCATCACTCCAGATGTCCCCCCTTCCTCCTTCTTCCTCCCACCTTATATACTGAGCATGATGTCATATGGTATGGAATATCCCTTTGGTCAGTTTGGGTCACCTGTCCCAGCTGTGTCTCCTCCCAATCTCCCATGCATCCCCAACTTCCTTGCCAGTGTGGCAGTACGGAAAGCAGCAAAGGCCTTGACTCTGTGTAAGCTCTGCTCAGCAATAACAAAAACATCTCTGCATTATCAACTCTGTGTTCTGCACAAAACCCAAACATAGCCTCATACTAGCCTCTATGAAGAAAGTTAACTCTACTTCAGCTCAAACCAGCACAACTCCTTTGCCAAAATCTTCACACAACATTATCTTAGGGAAAGTTTCCAGAGGGATGGAAAAGTTATGATAAAAAGTACCTTTGCACACCTTGCAGGAAAGCAGACTGGCATTGAGGATGAAAAGAGCTCTCATACAAAACACCAGCCCACACCTGATGTTTAGATGGTGCCAAAGGCTTTACCTCCTCTGCTGTAGCAGCTCCTTCCCCAAGGGCCGTGTTGAGCTCAGGAGTACGTGATCCATGGTGTACACGTCCTCCAGGCTGTCCTGAGGGCTTGTGGCTGTTCAGCCTGTTGGGGATGCTGCTTGATCTGCTCAGTTTCCTCCAATGCCCTCTGGAAGGCACTTTGAAGCTTTCATCCCCATGTTCTTACGTGCTTCTAGTGCCATACAAGACCATGTGTCTCCTGACAATTGGAATTACTCTGAGGATTTATTTGGCTTAAGAAGATATGCAGTAATAAGATTAAGGTATATATACATCCCATAGAGAAGGATCCACAGATGCATAAAGGAGGAACATGGTGATTCCAAACGAGAAGAGCTGTCAAAATAACTTCCCAGGCTCCACCCAGGAACAAAATCCAAACACGATGTGACACCGAGGGGCTGTGCCAGTATTACAAAAATGCACAAGAGATTTCTATCACCTTGCTGCAAATTCACACCTTGATCAGCCTTGACTTTTAATGAGCCAGGCCAGCAACTCATATCACCCATTTTGTCTTAAATATTCCTCCAGTGCCTTTTAAATGGTGGTATTTACACTGGACTCTTGAGCTCCAAACATGCAAACATAGACCACTTAATTAACTGCATGTCCTTCCAACATTTTGATACTGATATGATGGCATTGGGGTATGTTTCAGTATTTTTAAAGGCTGCAGGCCATCACTGAGGGCAAGTGACACTGATTGCCAGCAATATACTCCACCACACTCAAGCAGCTTTCCAGTAGCTTTTCCAGTTTCCTAGCAACGAGGCCAGTGAGAAGACCTAAAAGTCTTTCTTAACAAGCTCTGTTTGTCCAGAATGTGCACTTATTGCTGCATTGCAAACAGCAAACAATCTCCCAGACCAACTGATTATTAATAGAGGGAAATGTGACAGAGAAGCATATTTCAGGAGGGACTATCCCTGCAAATTTGTTAGGCATTCAAATATTTGTCAGTCTGGGGAGAGGCATGTGGATTAGAGAGGGACACAGATGCCCTAATTTGAAAGCTCTGTGTTCCTCTTTTCCACTGGGCTTTTCTAACATGCCTCAGGGTTGTTCCTGTGGAGCTTTCCTGGACCACTGCATGGTCTCAGGTGAGATGCTGTGTCTCCCACTCCCCCCACCAGCCCAGTTTTTTGACTCCCACTGAGTTTGGGGTGTAGCACAAGAATGCAGCAAGTGAGGAACTTGTGCATTATTAAACACATACATGTAAGAACAAGGAAGCAGCCTCGGGATTTAAAGTGCATCTGAGTGTTAACTGCTTTCTTTCGCTATTTACTTTTTCAGAGCTGACTTACACAGCTAATTAGCTTCTTTTCCTCCTCCTCCTTTTCTTTTTTCTTTTTTTTCTGAAGCCCAACTGCCATAATTTTTTTCCTGGCAAATGGATGTGTTGAAAGACAGCCCTCCTCCACACAGACACATTTTTTTCACCACATCCACCTAACCATGATACACTCTGGATGATATATGTAGCTCTGCCCCTCAAGCAATCATTTCCTTTTATGGCTCTGAAGGGACAAAACCAGGTGACACTCTGAGAAGGTTAAATGCTGAAAGTTTCCAAGATATTCTGGAGAAGTTGTGCCAACAATCAGAAACATATAGCAGTGGAAAAGAGAAAGCTAGAGAGTGACACTTGACTATCTGCTGGTATCAGGAAAGAATAAACACTGAGGAGAAATATTAATTTCAGGAGCTGTGAGAGGGCACAAGTGGCAGCAGCATGCCAGAATAAACAGTGGCGCACACTGGCTGAGGAGTGGGACATGCTTCTGGCTGGCAGCCCAAATCCTGAATTCCCTGGCCCCCACTTCCCCAGGCAGGACTGCTGAAGTGTGCAGCATTGGAGATCAGAAAGGATTAAATCCATTAGGATTCACTGGTATAAGAATATATAGTGCCTGGACAGCAGACATAGATGTATTAGAACAAGTTGGCTCACAATGCCTTTGCACTGCTTTTGCACTGCTTAGCACTGGAATAACTCTTTTCACTTTAATGCACTTATTCCCAGTGATTTATACAGGCATGAGAGGAGTCTACCCTACCAAGCTCAAATAGATCTTGAAGACTGTATGGTTCTGCCAGGAAAAGTGGTAGAATCCCTCCTATCTACAGGAATATATGTGCATCTGTCAATGTGCAGTAAATTTTTTTGTTTAAGGATATTCACATCATCCTTCTTGGGTACCCTCTTAGAAAGGAATAGCACTTTGAGGTGTTCTCTATTGACTGAAAGAGTGCAATCACATCAAGATTAGGTACAGATAACTAACTTTTATACGAAGCAAGTGGAACAACGCAAAATCCTCCTGTGGTTACATGCTTCAGTTTTATTTCCTGAAAAACTTATCCAGCTGCCTAGTGGTGGGAAAAGAGCCAGCAGATAAGAACTGGAGTATTCTAAGTGAAGGTGATGCAATGCAGAGTCCTTTGTTACTGACTGAAGCAAGCAGAAGATAATTCCCTCATTTTCAGTCGTTTCCACAGGCTCTCTCTAATTCTAGGTGTTGACTATACCCTGCAGGTGCTCATTTCTCTCCCCTAAGTATAAAGGCAGCCAGGCTGGGGAGACATTTCAAGGCTGCTTGTACACAATTTGGGAGATTGTGACTTTTAAAATTAAAACAGGAGGCAGAAAAGCACTTAATAAGACTTAATCAGAACAAGGAGGGAGGAAGAAAGACAAAATCTCCCTCACCTCAGATGTGAATTTCTTTTTCCTTGAAATAAAAGAGCAGGATGTTCTGAGGAAGTTTACATCCCAAGACTTAGTCTGGACAGTCCTTGAACAGCAAGTGACGGCAGAGTCAAGATCCAAAGCCAGCTGTGTTTTGAGCTTGTCTCAGTACTTTAGAAACATCTGCATTCTTTATCAACATCCATAACCAGTAAAAGGATGAAGCAGTATTTCTGCAGCTGCAGTAGAGTGATGTAACTAGCATACATTTAATTTATTTCAAGTTTTGGCTTACTCTCATGAAGGGCAATGTGGGATGCTATGGATGGCTAACATCCCAAAGATACCCAGGGATTGTGATGAGAACTGATGTTTTCATGTTTCACAAGTTCAGAGACAGTAAAGGGACTGAGGAAAAATAAAAAGTCCTCACATGGGTACCAATCTGCAGTGGAAACCTAACCCAACAAGGCTGTTGTATGTGGAACAGAGGAACTCTTGAGCAGTCACTCCAGATAAAATAAGAACATACCCAAATACTGTGTCTAAACTTGAACTGTGAATGATTGCTATGATCAGTAAATACATGATTGAGCATTAGAGACTGCTTTATTTTTGTGCAGTCAGGTGTGGGCTGTCTATGCTGAAATACTAATAAGAGCATTTGATCCCATGCTTTTTCTTGCCTTGAGGATAGGGAGATAGCCATACCACATGCTACACTCTTCTAAGCCATTAACCTTTTGAAGATTGCCCATGCTGATTTATCTCTCCATCAAAAAAAAAAAGCTAGAAACACCCTAGTACCTGGCACTCCAGTGATCTCCTTGATAAAGACAATTTTTCATTTTATGGATGCATTTATTTAGGTGCCTGCTAATAGAAAGATGGGACAACCATCTCTATTTCACTGATTGCTTTGATGAGACTTTAAAGGACTTCTCCAAGCTCTCCAAAGACCAATTGTAATGAATGTTACAGTCCAATTCAGTATGAGATTTCTTCACAAGCCAGAAAAATAAGCAGTGCCCACTTTATCAGACAGACAGAAGGTTCATTTGATTAGTAATTAGCCAGCACTGTTCCTCTACTTTTCAGGGCAGGATGGCTTAAACTATTATAGGTGCATCCTTCAAGAGAGAGAAACCTAGCACAGGACCAAACATACGTGCAGTTCCTGTGCCTAAGTGTGCAAGCCTGATCAATGGCTCTGCAGACTGCTAATGAGCTACCTCATTAGCTGCATGCAGGAATATTTACCCAGCAGTCAGGCACCGTTGTGGTAATGGTGTGCCAAAGCACAGCAGCAGGTTGGTGAGCTCTGAACCACCCTGACACTTACACATTGTAAACTCGCCCCCTTAATGCTGCTGTGTTAACACAGCAGCATGTCAGCATGGTGTGATATTAACCTGGATCCTTGTCTCCTCCACTGCTGACCTCAAATACCTTCCTGCAGGTGAGAAAACAGCTCTGTCCAGCTCCTCACTCCTGCAGGTGCTGCTCTGCCTCTCCTCCCAAGTCCTTGCTGCAGTGCTGTGGCTTTTGTTCCTAGGAACACAATTATGTTAGGAGTGAGAGAGTTTCCCCAGCCTAAGTCTGATGCTCATAGAAGACATATGTGTGCTTATTTTCAGAGGTTCACTCCTCTAATGGTGAATCAAGTCTGATGTAGACTCTGGTGCACTACAGCTCTTGATATGACTTGGCAAACTAATACAAAAGAGCCCATGCTGCCCATTGATTGAACTGCAGTCTGACCTCTCCTGCCTCTTCTCTGGCAAGACTTTTGTTCATCTTTTTCTGTTCTGTATTAGCCTCCTCTGATAGCCCTCGTTCCAGTCTTCCAGCAGTATTTATTACCTTTTCCACAGTATGGCTGTTTTCAGTTTTCTTACATTTCCAATTATACTGCACAGTTGCCATTGATCTGTTTTCTGTTAGCATGAAAATCAGAGCTGTGATCTATATAATTTAAGACTCTACCTTCATTAACCTTCCTTTTGTTTTTAAGGCAGACTATTTAAATTGATCTTTATTAAATAAAATTACAGGAGCTATCAATCCTCATGCTTCACAGTGTAAGTTGATCAGTGGCTAACTCAGGAAGTAATTGCCAGAGCACCTCTTTGTTAAGATACTGTACAATTAGATGAGTTTCAGCAGTTTAATTCCTTCCAAGGAGTATATGGCCACCATCAGGGACAGTATTCTGCACTCAGGATCACTTGTTTGTTTTGATGTAGAATAAGAGAGGAACTGGACTGGATGGACCTTGCTATAGCAGCTCATCTCTCAGCTGCCATTGTGGCTAGTACCTCTGTGTTGATACATTTCCAGGGCCAGATCCTTTGCTGACACAGAACAGGACAAATCCATTGACTTTGCATGATAGCAGATCCTCAGATTGTGTAATTCAGTACAGTTTGAGCAGTGACCACCTGTTATTTTGCTCCCTCCTGTGCCACATAGAGATGGGTGTGTGCATGATGAGTTTGTTTAGCAAAGGCACCATTCTCATCCCTTTTCTCCGACTGCAGACTGCAGCTTCTGGCTGTCGTGGTGATACTTTAGTTTTGCACCAAATCAGAATCCTCTACCATCTAGGGAAATGTTAGGGTTTGGTAGGAGCTCCT
>NW_008662958.1:0-2387 GCF_000695815.1 Acanthisitta chloris
TCCCAGCCTGGAGTGCTGCATGGGATTAGTGTACAAATAAGTACATAACTTCTTATCTACAAGAAGTACATAACCTCTACATAACTTCTGTTGTAAAGCCTTGAGTCAAAATAACAAAATGAAGATGAAAGAAACAGAACAGCTGGCCAGTGCAGGCATTACTCACATGATCCATTGCTGGAAGACCCAAGCTGGTAGAGATGGAGAAATACTACCTTGGGAGTTATTCCCTTGAAGCTGTTCTCTTATACTGATTCATCTACTTATCCAAAGCATTTTTTGACCATTTTTGGATATGTGTCTCATTTCATTTTAGCATCCTTATTTTTGACAAGTCAATCATCTACTTTCCGTTATGATTATTCACCTTCATGTCAGCTCATTGTCACAGTGCAAATGTGGAGTTCTGCCTTTAACGTGCTTTGGCCCTCCTCCAGTAGTAGTTCCACATTTCTGATTATTTTTCTGTCTCATCTCTCTCTCTCTCTATATATATATGCCTTACTCAGAGTCACAATTGGAACATAAATCTTGTGGGTTTTCAGCACGGAGTTACTTGTTTGTCTACCCCATGATTCTGTGATCACCTGTGTAGATGATGACCATGTGCAGAAAGATACACCACGTGGTACCTGCTTTTACACTCAATACCATATGTATACTTTAAGCACCTTTTATGTTAAGAATGTTATCCTTACTTGCATTTACTTGCAGATCTTTTTAAAAGCCATAGAAGTTTCCAAGAACACTGGAAATATGCAACAGACTTTTAAAAACTGAACATTTGTTAACTGTAAGAAATTCCCACTGAGAAGATGTCTGTGTGCTCCTTTCAGATGCAGGGATTTTAACAATATAGGAATAAAAAGGAGAGGAAAAGGAGGGCACCTCTTTGACTAGAACTGTACATTAAGACCCTAGTTAATTACCTGACTGTGCTCATGTGTGGGAATCATGCCATTTATCTCACATACTGATGGATCAGAATCTTCACTAGCATTTACACCATCTTCATTTACCATTGTTGCAAACCTAAGAAAAGCAATCAAGATGGAAAAGTCAGAGAGAAGCAAACAGCATCGTTTTCCAAATCAACGACTTCTCAGTGATGTTGTCTTTTTCCCATAGATTGGGTGAAAAAACCCCTCACAGCCCAATTTCAAATATAATGGTTTTTGCATTCCTCTGTATGCTGCACATAAGAACAAGAGACAGAAACTAGCAGAAGAACAGTATTAAGCTTACAAAGTCAAGCAATAAAAAAATAAAATAAACCCCTCTGAGTTTTAGAGTAACAATGATCTGTGCTAACCTTAAAAATATGGCTGTTACATATATATATACACACACACATATTTGTGCCTCCTATCAGCACAAAGATAAAGGTTATTTGCTGTCAACACCACCTACCAGGACCATTAGTTCTGAAAGTGTCACAGTCTCTGTGTGCATGACAGTGCAAGTGACCATTTAATAAACTTAGAACAACTGTAGTTTCTAAAGCTATAAGGGTTTCTAAAACTTTGCCATGGGACACTCTTCCTCTGACTTAAACCTGACCAGATCCAGCTTCATTTTCAGGGGAATTTACAAGAACATGGTTCTGTTAGACACCACGATTCACAAACACATTGACGGAAGATCTAAGAAAGAGAGGATGTCTGTTTGAATGAAGATTAGGACTTTATACAGCTTACAGTCTGTATTTAGGTGAGGCTGGTAAAACATGGTTCTTTTTTACTGCTTATATCCCATGGAGATGCTTCTCAGAGTGGGAAATAAGGTCCAAGTACTTCATGGATAATTTTCACTGTATTTGCTCAGTCTAACTGGTCCACTACTTGTCCCATGGATTCTAACAAGATATGGCAGTGTACAGTTTTGCATGTCAGGAGGTTTTTTGGTGCAAATATCTACTGTAGTTTCACAAGTCTGAGCCAGCAAGAGTCTCATGCACATACCTGAAGGCAAGGATTGCTAGTTTTCTTGTCTATTACAGCAAGGTGTGTGTATATTCTCCACTAGCTACATTTCTTGAAGACTGGCCATATAAAACACCAGTGAGTGAAGCCAGAACTTTTGAGCCAAGAAACTCTTTTCTCGCTAAATTGTTGGAACTAAGAGCTGATTCTCACAATTATCAAGCCTTCAATTAATTTACTCAAATTCCAGTACTTTTCTATCTTTGAAATTACTACATGTGGAACAAATAGTTGTGTTCTTAGACTTTTTTTTTTACATCAGTGATATGATTGCTTTGGTTTTTTTCATAGGATTGTTCATCCTTTCACTGGGGCCAGGAATTCACAAGTGCCAGTCCTACTCTACCACCTGGAATAGAAAGTGCCTACTACCTGTGCCTCCCTCCTTCCCTTCACCAATCACTT
>NW_008662959.1:0-559 GCF_000695815.1 Acanthisitta chloris
CCCCACCTCCAGTTTTGAAGTCCAAACTTCCAGGAAGGGAAGGAAATTGGGGAGAGTGGAGGAGAGCCTCCAAGGGTCCCATATAGAATGTAGGAGGGAGCACAACCCCTTGCAGCCAGCAGAGAATCTCCCCGGGAGTGCTGCCACCCACTCACCCTCAGCAGGAGGAATGAAGAGAAGCCACTCACCCATCCTTCAGTTTCCTTCACCCCTCCCCTGCAGAGGGGTGGGTGAAATGAGCTGCCCACGGGTGTTCTGCATGGCCCCGCGGGTGGGACTGAGCCTCCCAAACTTCCATCTCACAAGAGTTTTTCTCCCACATCCCACCTAGATGGAGAAGGTGCCACTGCCCCCACGGAGGCGAGAGATGGGCCAGATACACCCTCATGCTTGCCTCCAGCCCACCCTCCAGCAGTGGAGGATGACTTCCAGTTCATCTTTTGCGAGGGGTGCCGGCAGGAATCACCCAGCCTCAAGCTTCTCACCTGCCTCCACACCTTGTGCCTTGAATGTCTGAATGAGAACAAGCCCGTTGGGCAGTGCCCTGTGTGCTACATGG
>NW_008662960.1:0-2478 GCF_000695815.1 Acanthisitta chloris
GAGAGAGGCCAAGGCTGGTGCAGTTTTTCCAGGTGATCCTGGAATAAGAGCTCATGGTTGGGAAGTGATTTTTTTCCAGGCACATACTTGACATTGGTGTTGGTGCAGATGATGTACTCGATCTCATCCGAGTAAGGATTCTGGAAGGTGAAGGAGCTGGTTCTCATCCAGAGCCATTCCCTGGTCTTGGATCGGAAGCGGAACATGACTGAAAGGACTTGGCCTTTTAATTTCACCACCTACAAGGAGCAAAATGCCACGAGCAGCACCTGAGCAAGGTGTGAAGGAGCAACCTGAGCCACCCCCAAGCACAACCCCCTGCGATGGCCCTTTGCCTCAAACCTGGACCACCACATCTCAAAGTCTGCCCAAACTAAATGCCTCTTATTGCCTTAGGAATGGCTTGATTCCCAAAGGATACAGGAGGGGAATCATCCAAAAAATGTAAAAAAAAAAAAGAATTAAAAAAAAAATCCCCTATTTGCCTTTTCTCTGAGCTCTTTGCACTGGTGAGATGTATGAAGAAGAATAATAATAAAAAAAAAAAAAGCCTCCAAGAAATGAAACACATGCTGTTGCTTCCAATATTCCAATGCTTTGGAGAAATGGATATGAGCAGTTGGGTTTTGGTTTTTTTTGGAGTCATGAAAGCACAGGGGCAGCCTTACCTGCCCTGCCACAAGTCCAAGGCCCTCAGAAATAAGAGGAACGACAACAGGGCAAGAAAACCACTTCCATTTCAGGTTCTGCAGCACTGGGCTGGGCCCTAGAGATGAACCAGGGTTTCAGCCACAGAAGCACAGCAAGTCAAGGAGCCACTTGGTAGCCACATTTCCTAACCCTCAAAGCAAACTGGAGCAGGAACCAGAGCATGGAGTCAGGAGTTAAGACAGCAGATGCTTCTGGTTTGGTTGGCCTGTAGTTAGAGGCCTAGATCTGTCACTGTCTGCAAAGGAGAATTAGCTAAAGGTTTGGGGGTTTTTTTTGCCTCTTGGTTTGCCCAATTCACTAGGTCATTCCACTCTGAATTCCACTCTGAATTCCACTCTAAATTCCACTCTAAATTCCACTCTAAACTCCACTCTAAATTGCACTCTGAATTCCACCCCAGAGCAAGGCCAAGATGTTTTACCTGCTGGAAACTATCCCGTAAAAGCTGTTGGTCTTCTGGATGGCAAAAATCCACAATGTCTTTCCCCAAAAGTTCCTGATTGTCAAGGAATTGGGAGAGAGAACCAGTCAGTTCATCTGGCAGACAGATTCCCTACTGAATCCCATTCTGGACAGGGAATTCTTGCTCTTTTTCCCCTCCCCAATATCTCCTCCAAATCTTTGTGACATGAGTCAAGCACAGGAGCTGTTTGGAAAGAGAAGCACAACAGCTGTGGCTTCATGTTTGATCTCTTAACTCAATTTGAGGCCCAAAAAAAAAGCTTTTAATTGACATTTGACATCATCCAGATGTCAAATGTCCATCAGCCTTCCCATGATCAAAGGATTTGGGGAAAAAAAACCCAACAACACATGGCAAAGCAACCAGAGGAGAAGAAACACATGTCTGGGTTGAGCTCTGGGTATGGTTTAGCAGCTCTGTTGGACAAACAGAGCCACAAAAAAAGAAGGAAAAGGAAGTTTCAAGAGGAATTTTGCCCTTGGAAAGTTCCAAAATGGTCTCACCTGGGGTTGGTAGCCAACAGTGGCCACACAGCGATGGTCAATGAAGGTGAAAATGCCTTCAGTGTTGTGTCTGGAGATGAACTCTGTCGGCTGACAAACATTGTTCATGTCTGTGCAGTTGGGAGAACTAGTCACCTGCAAGAAAAAACAAGGAATATTATCATATCCTGCTTGTTCCTGATTTGTAAGGGAAATTTTTCAGATAGGGCAGTTTAAATCTAGGCAATTCCAGCACAAAGGGAAAGGTAAATAAGTCACTTACTTGGAGTCTGCCAATAGCCACGAGGCAAAACTTGCTGCCCTGAGCAGCATCTGGGTCATCATCAGGCAGGGAAACACCTGGAAGGGAAGAGAAAAAAATTCCAGGGAGAATAACAAAGAAAAAAATAAAATAAAATCGCTCATTCCGAAAAAAATGGACTTCTAGATGTTTCTCCACCCTGGTTTGTAACTCAGGATCCATCCCCAGGAAGGGATTTGGTAAATTAAGTCGCTTCCCCCTCCCTTTTCTCTCCAGAAGAAAAATTTCTATTTTTTTTTTCTCCAGCATTTCTACATTTCAGCACAAATTGCACATGTTGAACATCATTTTCATCCTCTACAGACAGAGATCTCAAGGCAGCACCTGCAAAAGTTAGTTCAGGCTGGAAATAAAAGGGACAAATAAATTTGCAAAGCTTTTCTTGCCACATTCAGCTCTCAGAATGGCAATTTTAGGCCTTGTGCCCTTAAAACCAGTAAGACCAGGGCTGAACCCTTTGGTCATCCCAGTGACACCCAGAGCTCCAGGCTGGGACAGAG
>NW_008662961.1:0-9307 GCF_000695815.1 Acanthisitta chloris
GGTGGCTCCGGCTGCGGAGCCGTGCCCGTACCAGTTCCAGGCAGGGCAGGGGGTAGTTCGTGCGCTTTAAAGCTAATGAATGGTTTGCTTTGCCCCTGACGTAACATTTTTTAGAAAGGACGCAGAAACAAAACTAAAATTAGTAACATCAAATTCGTTTGAAACTTATGCGTTCCAACATCCTCAGAAAGGAGTGTTGCGGTACGTGGACCAGGATTAAATGCTATGGTACAAATAACCAGACAAGTTCTGTTTAACCTTCTGGTACTTTTTTTTTGTCATGCACACAGCCAGAGTACCTTTTCTTGTAGCTTCTGTGCTGCTGCAAATGTCTGAGAGGCTATGGATTAAAAGAAACAAACCACGGATAAGAATACTCCGTGGTCTGCTTTTATTGGGTGCAAATGCTTGTGCTTTCTGTCTCACTTTATGACTACAGGGAAGTCAAATGTGCAGTACATAAAAGTATCCCCCACTGTATTTTACATTATTCCTATGCTGTAAGATCCGTGTAGAAACATGGCTGGGGCGGTGGGAGCTCAGGGCAGCTCTCCACACAGACTTTCTTTCCTGAATTATTCTGCTGCTGGTGGAGGTAGGAGTGGAGGAAGGAGAGAAAGGATATTGTTGCACGGAGTTAGAGTATTAGTGACAGGAGAGCAGGAAAATCCATATCCCAGCCCTGTGATGATGCTATCTGCCTGTGGTCTTGACAGTATACGTGCTGCTTCTTCACAGCATACCTAAAAGAGATACTTGTGTTTAAAATCTGGGGTATTTGGGGGCTAATAATGCAGTCATTAGAAAACAAAGTCATTTTAGACTAGGTGGTCTCTGTTGAAACATCTTCAGAGGATGATTTATATTCTGGGAAAAGCCATATTTAATATTTTTCATTATGATCCTTGGCACAAAAGTAGGAATATACTAATGGTGCAGAGCTGAGAGTCCCCATCAGTCTAAAGTAGTACACAAGAGAAACTGGGTGACCTTGAGCACACTGTAACAGAAATGTGAAGAAATGTAAAAACACAAAATGAAGTTACTGCCTTAGAATGTGGTGCTATTATAGTATTGTACTTAGGGCAAAATGCACAACAACATTTCCTACAGCTGTAGTTGAGTTCAGATTCTCGCATTTAGGAGAGAGATTTGCTTTTTTTTTTCCTTCCTCTTGGGCTTGAAATTACAGAGAATAGACATTCTATGCTGGTGCTTGCCCAGCCATCTTGGCAGAGCTGACCATATATGTGCTTGTCCTCGGTCTGCTTGAGGTGGCAGACCAGGGTGAAGTTCAAGATATATGAAGAAAAACAGTTATGTAACAAGGGGGCAGGTTTGACAATCTGGGAGATCCCTTTCTCAAAATCCCACTTTGTTCCCCCTTGTTGCTCTGCCAGGCAGAGACAGCAAATGCTCAAGGTGCCAAGGAGGTTCCTGCTGTGGTAGGTCATACCTGTCTGCTGAGGGAGCAGGTCTTCAGTTGCAAGGTTAAATGAGGTTTGCTGAGGTCCTAACAAAGGACGCTGTGGCTGACAGTGAAGCGGTGCCTTCCATAAAGTCGATCTGTAAGAGGATAAAGAGCTTTCCCGTGGGCTGTTCTGCCTGCAGCACATTTGCAGTAGGCTGCGTGTTTCCTTCCATCGAGACGCCTGAGTTTTACGATGCTTTCAGAAAGGCAGGGAATGCACATATCCTCTGTCTGTTTGAACAGCAATCCCTCTCCCAAAAGGTGGGAGCAGAGGCAGAGTGGGGCTGGCAGGATCCTGCCCACTGCACCACGGAGGTAAGGGCAGGCGCAGGATGAGACCTCACCCGGGGGATGCAGCAAGCCAGGTTGGACTAAGTGCAGTGCTCTTCTCTCTGGGCTGTCACGCCAGCAAAGTGTACTGACTGCGTTACTCTGGCACTGCCGTGACTTCAGCGTAGTTAACTCATTCATTCAGTTGCCTCTGCCAGAAATCATAGTTTTTTTCCAGGACTGCCAGTGAAAGATCATGGATTGGTTGCTGGTACAAAGCAGAATTCTGGATGATGAAGGTTGTCTGTGCCCAAAAGCTGATAGAGGGAACATGATGCCACGGAGAAGAACTCCTTTCTGTCCCTTCTTTATAAGAAATTAATTCCTGAATCCACAAGCCATAGTTTCTTGTCATACAGCTTCCTTTTTCCCTAAGTTTTTGAGGCTTTTTATGGTTTGTCTATTTCAAACATTTCAAAAAAACACTTGTGGCTGTGTGAAGAGGTTATTTGGGGGTTTTACGTTTTCATAGCGTAACAAAAGAGCTCAATATAAAGCTGTCAAACCAAATTTAATTTTTTTTCCAGCTCTTCTAGGCACATTTTTGTCTAAAAGTTGGATCTAAATTTTCTGTCTCTAAGCCTTGCCTTCCTGGGAAGCCAAGTACCTCGATGAGACTTCCTTTTAGTGCTTTCTAGAAAGAACAAAAGCAAAAGGCTCAGTATGTATTTCAGCCTTGGGCCTTTTAATCTCATTATTGGGGTGGAGGGAGAACTATATATATAAAAATCCTTTCAAAATAACTTAATTCTGCTGAAGACAAGAGTGTGATTTTGAAGGTATCAGGAGGAAGTTTTCAAAGCCTCTGCATGAATTGTTCTGATTTGGATTTTAAACCTCAGGTTTTTGAAGCTCTGAAAAACAAATTAGGTTTAAGGAAAGTTTTTGACATGTTAAAATCACCAATCGTTAGTGTAAATATGGTCATTGATGGAAAATAGCATGGACATAATTATATACATGTATTTAGGGCAAGAAATTGAACAGTATTTTTGCAGATGAAACTTCTGAGGGATTTAAGATAAGCAGTTATGAGCAGTAGTTTTGTTCTCTCTGTTGTGTATCATGGCAGGGTCTCTTAACAAGGACATGGTGGGCAGGTTTATTTTTCACTTATTGTCCTTTTCAGCATGAAGGGCTTTTCCTACCCCAGTTTGTGGTGGAGTGAATTGCTGGTGTGGTTTCCAGCAGATCACTGGCGTTGCTGAAATTTGACTTATATTTTTCCCTTGCCTGGAAACCCTCGTTTACCTGTTGCTTTTCTTCCACCAATGGCTTAGATCGTTGTTAGTATTAGGAGCATTGACTTCTTGGGTCACATCAGACTGGGTGTCCACACACCAGCCCTCTCCCCCTTCCCTTGTTCCTCCAACATTGCTCTGTTCCTACTTGGCTCCACTCGAATAGTTTATCCTTTTCATGAGAGAAGGCTACAAGTTATTTCTTGCTAAGTGAGATAAGCCCTTGTGAGCTCTGTTTTATCTAAGACTGGGAAATCATTTGCCCTTATTTGTACTTAACAGATGTGTATACTTTACCGCAAGTCATTAGTGCTATAAAGAGATTGCCTTGCTATTGATAGCCTGGATGAGGGAATTCAGGAGTAAATTGCCAATAAATAAAGAGTGTGCTTACAAGCACTATTGATTCTCTCTGAGCCACAGAGGTGTTTTGTTAGTAAAACTCTTCCTGAATGTGCAAGTGAGGTTAAAAAAAACAAACTAGGGATTACTGAAATCAGGGTGAGGGGGATGACTTGGGGTGAGATTTTTACACTGCTTTTCTCTGAAGGGTGCAGTTTGTAAAGACAGCTGCTAAAAATGTGACAGCAATTCTTCCATCACCCTGGAGGCAATCCTTAGGAAATTGAAGGGTCAGCACAGCATTTCATATGACACAACTTCAGAGTGATAGGAGAGTTTCCCAAATCATTATGGAAGGAAAAGAAAGCATCTGAAAAGGAAATGAACGATTGGTGGGATTCAAATCCACTTTGTCCTGTTCGGGTTTTGCAACAGTCTGGAAATTGTGTTTCTGAGCTGTTTGGGGAATGTTTTCATGTATGCTGGTGGACAGACATTAGGAGCCAGTTCAGGAGCAGATGGGAGGAGGACCAGTGTGGTTCTGAGCTGAAGGACAGCAGAGTCCTTCCACGGGGAGCTGGAAGAACAGTCAGGTCCCTGTCTGCTATAACCATGGTGGTTGCACTGTCCTGTGTGCTTCTTCCATATTCATCCAACTTGCTGAAAATTAGTATTACTTACAGAATTGTCTTGGAAAGACAACAGGACACACCCAGATGGACTGCTGTGCTGCAGTGGTGTTCCCTGTGAAACCATGTTCAGTGATATGATTGCCATCATCTTCGGTGTACTTGCTGTTTGTAAGCTGACAGGCCATTCCTTTCAGAGTATCTCGACAGAAAGATTATAATCTTGCAGAATCTTTGGCAAATGTTTTAACTGTGGTTGATCACAGGATTCCCCTGGCGATATGCTGGTCTTCCTCATGTTTCTTTGAAGAAGACATGGAACTATGATAAGTGCTGGACATACACCCACCATTTAGTTATGTGAGACAATACTGGAATTACCCTGAATGTGGAGAAGTAGAGCAGCTAAATAACATTCACTGTACATTGTTACTCTTCCTAACAAAAATAAATTTAGTGGGCTGATGCACATTGAAGATGCCCTATGCCTTCAGAAAACTGATTCCTTCAGGCTAAAATAAAAGTATGAATTCAGAAAGTTTTGGGTTATATGACAAATCTATCACATATTGCCTTCTTTATGCATTTTACCTCACCATTAAGACATATTACATGTGAATGTATTTAAGAAATTACACACTATCTGTGCAGTTTCTTGGTTGCTGAGTGATTGTGTTTTGGATTTCATTTGTTTTGTTTTAACACTTATCTCTTGCTTTGTTATGAAAAGCTCTTACAGAATTCATTCCCTCTTGTCCCCTCTGGTTTTATCTGTTCTAGATCTCTTTCCTTCTATCCTTCTTTGTTCCTATGTGATGTGATTTAGGCTTTCTTTTTTGGAGGTCTGTTAGATTTTATCCACAGATATTTAAAAATTAGCAAAAATGATTTTTAAAAATCAGGAATTGTCAAAGCACTCAAGAAAAGAACCTTCCTTAGAAACAAAACTGCTTATGCTGTGATTGGCCTTCTGTGCATCTTCCTTCCATATTCAGCCAGTCTGCTGAAGTTAGCGTTACTTACAGAGCTCTTTCCAGAGGAGACAGCAGGACAGAATCGAATTTACACCACCTGAGGGCACTGTAATACTATTTCACTTTGTTTTAAAGGCAAATACAAAAGGGTAGTGTGTTTTGAAATGGCCCCCATTTTTCTTCCTTTTACGACTGCTACCAACTTCTAGGACAAGGATAACTCTGGAATGAGTGCAAATAATTAACAAAAAAATGTGTATGTGGACACTCCTGATGTGCCTTGCTTTCTCTGTCTCGTCAGGTTTACGTTCTGTCTCCCATCTTTTCCTACACTTCCATATCTCTCTCTTTTCCCTCTGCTTTACTGCTTTTCTGTCTGCTCTCTAGTAATTCCGTTTCACCATCTTGTTGTTTTCCCTGGCAGTGCATGGAGAGGGTCCCCAAGCATAGATCCAGTAAGAAGGGGTTCTGTGCAGGAGGCAGATGTGCTCACAGAGCTCGCAGCCTCCAGCGCTGGTCAGTGTCCTCTCTTCTGGCAGAAGAAGTCCTGGAGACTTTTTGGTCTCTTTATACAACTTAACTTCACTTTGACACACTCTAATGTGCACTTTCTATCCTCTCACATCCCAAATGACCAATATGTCAAATTTTTTTTCTTGCTGACATTAATTTTTACTTATTTGACATCCAATTTGTCAAATGAATTATGACAGTAATTCTTTATTCTGTACTGTTGCTTCACTTTATTCCAGACTATGTATTTGGGTTGTCTGGGCTCATTCCCTATCTCTGCTGCCCCTTGTTTTTGGTAAAGATGAAAGATTGGATTTATTTATACTGATGAAAATAACTCTGAATAGTTTTACATTCATTTTAGCTCAGAAAAACTGAATTTTGAAAGTTAAATGTATCTTGCAACCACTTATGCAGAACATAAGGACTGTGTAATCATTGATGATATAGAAAAACTCTATATGAACTCACATTTGGAAGGAACAAAGTTGCTAACAAAATCTGTCACTAGAACAGGTTAAAAGACTAAGAAGAAGTAGTGATAACTTTGAGAAAGTAGGTTCAAAAAGACCTTCTCAAAGGAAGAAAGGATTGTGGAAAGATTTTATGGTTGTTTTTTTCCAAACACAAACATTTAGAAGATGTCTATTTCAACAGGAAAGGTAATTGGAATGGCAGATTAGACATCCATAAATGTGAGGAAGGCAAAAAAACATGATGCATTTTTCTGTAAAGACAGTATTTCTCTTGAAACACTCTTCGCAGAATAGTATCAGGAAGAGGGGGATATGCTTAGTGCATGCCGAGAATGAAACGTCTCACTGAGTGTATATGTACTGAGCACAGTGGAGGGGAGAAACCTGTGCTATCTGCAGTCCTGCCCATCTGCCCAGGTCAGTTCCAAACCAGAAGTCACATAACCATGATAGTGCTAAATCAGACCAGTGAGATCTGCCTGCAAGTCATTTATCAAGCTGCATAATGTGGTGAGTTTATTCCACAAGGTAAGGAGCTTAGTTTGTTCCAGATCTCCGTCTTACCCTGACTGCTCTGAGTGTGCCTGTGCCTTTTGCATCTCCCTGTGCTTAGACATGAAAACTGTGTCCCAGGGTACAATACTTCTGATAGAAAAGTTGGCAAGATCAGGGAAGTGATGTTTGTGCAATGCATTTCACTATGGCAAATTCAGTGTCAGTCCACCATGCATCCTTGCAGGAGAAAGCCTAATCCCTCAGCACTTGTTCTTTGCTGAACTGAGAAGTGATTGATCTTTTTTTCATGGAGCTCTCTGTATGATGTACAAGTGACATATAGTCTGGTTTATATAGGACGTAAACCTCTCATAAGGTAGTATCTCAAAACATTTCTTCTCATAAGTTCTCAGCAATAAATGTCCTTTCTATTTCAGTACAACTACAAGAATAAAATTTGTTAGGTAAAAACCTAATTCAGATGGAGAAGAGAGTACATAAAAGTTGCCATGCCATCAGAGAACTCCAATAATAAGCAATTATGATGTTGGAGTAAACAAGATATGTGGATAATAACTTCTGGTGCATCTCAAAAGGAGGTGCTTTGGAAATAGTTCCATGTTAATGAAAGCATCCACAGTTTGCAGAAGTGGAGCTTATGTTCATGTCATGCTGGTGACAGAACAGATTCCCAATGCACAGAGGGGTTTGTCTGCTAATTTTTCTTCCGTCATCTTTGTGTAGAGACTTCCTCTTGCTTCTGCAGGTCGATAGTTCAGCACAGTGCCAGCTCGAGCTATCCTGAGGGCGTGGAAAGGACTATGGCAGCTGAGTCAAGGTTGAGGACTGATTCATTTTTGGAGTGGGTTCTCAATTTGGTACCATTCTACTCTCCGTATCTCATAATTTCCTTTCTCCTGTTGTAGCCTGGGTGCATCCTCTCCATGCGGCCGTTTGTCCCAGTGACTGCACCACGTGCCCTGCTGCTGCTCAGGGCTGCTGTGCCCTGGCAGCCCCTCACGGCCTTGGTGTGCGGGGCACACCGGCCCCAGGTGCGTGGCCACAGTGCCACCAGCGCCTGCTGCCCGCTGCGGGCCCAGGCAGCTGAGCCAGCACGCGGGGCAGGCTACGGCGTTGCGGCCTCTGCTGTGGCTGCAGTGCAGAGAAACTCTTCGTCCTGAGACACCTAACAGCCAGGCTCAGAGGAATAAACATCTAGACAAACTTCTACATCCAGTCACTCTGGAAAAACACACACTGTCCAGATGAGGGTGAGAGTGTGTGTGCATATTGAGTTTTAGGCTCCGATGGAACTAATCATGGGCAAGATGCCAATTTCATAGTCAAAGTTACAATGTTTTTATAATTGTAGTTACAGTAAGTGAAATACAGTGACAAATGCAAAGCTGCAGATTGTATTCTGACCTTAATTTATTCAAATATTTGGTCTCGATCTAACGCCAAGTTTAGGGCAAATGCCATGTATTGTCTTCAGGGGCTGCCAAACAGAGAAAATGTGTTTGGTATGTCTAATAACTAACTTTTAAAAATAATGGTTCTAAAGGCTAAAGATTCTCATGCCCGTGATCCTCCTCAAGGCAGTAGCATTTCTTGCATGATTAAGTCCTCTTTCCTCTAATTCAGGGTTGCATAATAGAAAAATCTGCTTAAATAAGAAAAATCATGTGAACAGTTCTTTTTTCTTTTTTTTTTTTACTTTGTACTATCAGCCAAGTATATTGGATAAAGTTCACCTAGAGCTTTTGGGGAATATACAAATTTCGAGGGAAAACAAACCATTCAAGTGTTCTTTTGCTCACTGTAGTGACACAGTCAGCTCCTTCAATGCCTGTAGACTTCACTGCTTGTTGTTAAACTGATTTCTTTTACTGCTGAGTTTAGCATATTAGTGTCATGTGAAAGCAAGAGAGTGAAAAACTCAATCTGTGAACAAACTTTCATAGTAACAGCAACAAATTCAGCCAGAATCCGTAAAAATACAAAAGCATTGCCTTTTAGTGAACTGCTTTTATGCAGTCCCCAAGGAACTGGGTTTAACTGGGCTTTGCAAGGCACTGTGCTATCATAAATCAAACAAAGCCTTACCTGCACAGATGAGGCCCCAAACTGCAAGATACTGTTACCATGTCTTAAGTAAATATAGTTTGCTAACAAATTATTTCCTTTTCTGATGCTCAGTATGTGCTTTTCTTTTTCTTTAATTTTCATTAGTTTAGTTTCTTGTTTGTAGGTAATAGACCATGTTTTGTTCAGCTAACAGCTTTGTTATATATTACTGGTTACTGAAATTACTGCACCTATGCTAGTACCTTTCCCAGTGCAGAACGCCTCTTTTGTACACAGCCTTTACTTTTGGACAAAAGGAAATCTCCACTCCTGTTCTTTTAATGAGCAAGAGAGCAAAATAATTCCTCAAAGTCGTTCAAAAGGGCAGGACAAATTTTTTCCATTATGATAGTTCAGTGTTCTCAAGCAAAGTCTGCCAGTAGGTTCCGCAGGTGCTTTCCTTGAAACTCCCCAGGCATAAAAAGTCTAAATATAGCCACAAAAGAAACTAGGTTCATGATTCCTGTGAAGCAGGATCTTTTTATTCTGATTTATTATATCTGTGTTTACAAACTCTATCGTTGAAATATTGTCGTGCTTCTTCGAAATTTTAGTACTGAAGCTGCAGTTACAATCATTGTGCCTTCATCAGGAATGGCACCGGTCCTGTCTCGATAGAAGCCGAAATCCCAGCGAACTTCGGGGAAGACGCGCTGAGTGTGGCGCTCCGGAGGCGCGGGCGTCGCTGCGGGGGCAGCGCTGGGACCGC
>NW_008662962.1:0-12482 GCF_000695815.1 Acanthisitta chloris
AGAGGCCGTTGGCCGCTGTGCGCCGCTCCCGGCAGGGCCAGACCTCCCCGGGGCAGACTGTGAGAATCCACGAGGTCGGTTTCTGAAAGGGTTAGTGACCGTGTCGGACTTGGAACAATGACCGCGAGCATGCGAAACTGTCTAGCAGTTGCAGAACATCGTGTGTAGTCGGCCAGTTTTCATTTCTCAGGCTGAACCATCCCAATGTGGTTGCTGCCCGTGACGTCCCTGAAGGGATGCAGAAGCTTGCACCAAATGACTTACCGTTGCTGGCCATGGAGTACTGCCAAGGCGGAGACCTCCGCAAGGTGAGGTCCCTGGGATGGTGACTCAATGCTCATCTTATTATAAAGTCATAGAATATAAAGAGGTTGGAATGGAAGATCATCTAGTCTCAACCCCCTGCCCTGGGCAGGGACACCTCTCACCAGACCAGGTTGCTGAAGGCTTCGTTCAACCTGGCTTTGAACACTGCCAGGGTTGAGGCAGCCACAGCCTCCCTGGGCAACCTGTGCCAGTGTCTCACCACCCTCATAGTAAAAAAAGGCTTCCTAATATTTGATCTAAATTTCCCCTCTTTTAATTTATCCCCATGACACCTTGTCCTGTCATGATAGTTCCTAACAAACAGTCCCACTCAGGCTTCCCAGTAGGTTCCCTTATCCTGGGTTTTCTATTGAAGTTTTCCCATGAAACCTTGGTTTTCTTATCCTGATGCTTCCTAATTCTAGTCATGGCATCAACAGATGTTGGTGGGTTGGTCCTTGACACTATGATCAGCTTTTGAAGACTTCAGTGCTTTGTAAAACTTTCTGTATTTGGCTGCAAGTGACGATGTGAGGAGTTAGCACATAAAGGATGAGGGCATGTGTGAGGGATGTGCAACAGGGTGTGAGTATGGCCAAGACCATCATTGGATAGGGTACAACTGTAGGCTGTACCCTTCCTGGAAGCAATTAATTCCTGTCTGTCATAGAAAAAAAATTAACACACGATAATTCTAATCCTAAGGTTTTTCTAACTTTTGCTATAATCCGCTCATAAATAAAACCCAGAGCTTAGACCAGAGGTTTGAGCTGACACTGCCAGGCATAGGGGAAATGGCTAAGAAGGGTGGAGCAAGTAGAAAGATGAGAGTGGGATGACATGGGCTTCTTTCACCTGCTCTTTTATCTTCCCATTGATTAGGCCAAGGCCTGAAGCTGTAGTTGCTGCTACCAGAGGTCACAATCTGTAGTTTTGTGCCTCTAGAGAATTTAATTGCTGTTAGTGAAACTTCTTACATCCCTGAGTTTGTGTAACTTTGAGCCTCACTTAGGATGGTGGAGGGAAAAACTACATTCTGTGTTGTTCATGTGCAGTACCTGAATCAGCTGGAGAATTGCTGTGGCTTGCGGGAAGAAGCTATTCTCATCTTGTTATCAGATATTGGTAAGTGGTGGCAGTACCTTCAGTTGCCTGACCTATGGAAGCTCCTTTTAGTGCTGAATCTGCTCTACAGTGCAGCAGTGACCTTAATGATTTCAGCTGACCTTTTATGATCTTGATCATCTATCAGAGGGCTGGGGAGGTCCCTGCTGACTGGATACCAGATAGTGTTGCTACAATTTACATGAAGGATGTGAGGGAAGACCCGGAGAGAAGATTCAGTTGGTGTCTATAGATGTTTGATGCTGACTTTACCTCTTACACTTGGTGTTCCATTGGATGTTTGATTGTACAGGATTTGACCCAAAAGCCATCTTTATACTGGGTAGAACTGAATCCTTCCTGAGCTTATGCTAGTTACTGTTAGTTATGCTCTTACAAGTCGCTTTTTCTATGTCTCAGCTTCTGCTCTCAGGTACCTTCATGAGAACAGGATTATCCACAGGGACTTGAAACCAGAGAACATTGTGCTGCAGCAAGGAGAGCAAAGGGTAAGCAGGAACCGGGTGTCTTTACTTGCACAGCAATTAAGTGTAAGAGGAACATGCATGTGCTTCATGCAGTTACGTGGTTGCTCTGCAAGAGCACTCAACCCAGGATAACAGTTGTCTCAAGTCACTGTGTCAGATGAAGTATTCTGTGTGCAGCTGAGAGATTGTATTAGACATCTGTTAACACGTGACGTTTTGACTTTGAACTATTAAGGAAAGAACCAGACTGTGCTGATTGATCAAAGATGCGAAAGCGCTCGGAGACTTTACTGCTAAGTGTGTGTCAAACCTGTGACAACTATACATATGTTGCATTTTTAGGAATCTGCAGTAGCCTCCCATTTCTGCTTCCACCTCTTCATTGTCACCTTTCCTGCAGACCTTTGAAGAACTGAACCATTTCTGCTGTATGATGTGCTTTATTCTCTGTTGTGTGTTTCAGTTAATACACAAAATCATTGACCTTGGCTATGCTAAGGAGCTGGATCAGGGTAGCCTATGCACATCTTTTGTTGGGACTCTGCAGTACTTGGTAAGGAAGGAATTCAGCTAGAAGAGCAGCTACTGCTTTGTAGTGGGATAGACTTAGCTGTTATCAAGCTTTGGGCTGGAATGAAGTATTTCTGCTAGTATGGGGTGTGTTTGGGGTGCCATAGCTAGCAAAGGTGACGTTTTTTGCTGTCACTGGCTTTTCACAGTATCTGCTAGCTATGTCTACTATAAATAAGAAGCAGGAGTGCTTGTAACTGAGAGGCAGTGTTCAGTACCATCTTTAATCTTTTGTACAAATGTTAATGAGCTGTTAAGAGCCAGAGCTAAGAGGTGGGTGGCTGCATCTCATGTGTGTAAACTGCCTCAGGCTCCAGAGCTGCTGGAACAGCAGAAGTACACGGTGACGGTGGATTACTGGAGCTTTGGCACACTGGCCTTTGAGTGCATCACAGGCTTCCGACCATTTCTACCCAACTGGCAGCCAGTGCAGTGGTGAGTGAGCTGGAGGCAGGTGACAACAGTGTATGCAATGCAACTGTCCTGTTTACAGGAGGTAGAAGTGTGGTCCCGTGATTCTTAGGATGATACCCCTATGTTCCTTGCCCATATGGAGACAGTCCATTTACAGGAGTTTGACCTATCTAAGCAAGTTCAGCATTCCTGATACTTGTTCTGTGGGATAAGGACTGACTCCTGCAGGACAGGAAACAGAAACTAAAGTGGCATCTGTCAAGAATAGCTTTAAGATCCTACTAAAGAGATGAGTGGCTTTGTCTCATATATGTAAACTGTAGCACAGGTTGCCCACAGAGGGCACTCTAGCAGTGTTCAAAGCCAGGTTGAATAAAGCCTTGGGCAGCCTGGTTTGGTGGGAGGTGTTGAGGGTGGATGATCCTTACGGTCCATTCCAACTCTTTAACTAACATACTATGAAACTAACATGCAGGCTGGGAAAGGCAGGTGATTATTTCACCATTGTACTTGCTTGAATTAGGCATACAAAAGTGCGTCAGAAGAGTGAGCTGGATATTGTTGTTTCAGAAGACTTATCTGGAGAAGTCAAATTTTCTAGCAGTTTGCCCTGCCCAAACAACTTAAACAGGTGAGGACTAGAAATTGCTGTGTTGGGATAAACTGATTCTTCTGCAAAAGGACCAGGTTTATATTATATGCCTTACTATGTTTATTTGTGAATAAATTGAGCACATGACACAGACAGTACTTGTGTCGCTTGTCAGACCTGTGCAGTGGTGAGTCTTGGTTTCTGCCTTCTAAACACTGCATCTGTGATGGGGAGGGGTGGAATGTTATGGGGAGACGGGGGAAGTTGTTTGTCCTTCTGCAGAGACCAGGCCAATGCACTCTTGCTTCTTCTGATCCCCTTCTGGTTTTGATCATTCAGTGTTTTGTCTGGGAGGCTGGAGAAGTGGCTGCAGCTCATGTTAATGTGGCACCCACGTCAGAGAGGTACAGATCCTACATATGGACCCAATGGGTGTTTCAAAGCTTTGGATGACATTTTGAACTTGAAGGTGAGCAATGGGTCTGTATTACCCTGAAAAGTTTTCCAGAGAGCAGTTGCCTGTAGCCCATGAGAGAGAGGGTGGAGTCATAGGCCTAGGAAGAGGAGGAGTGGCACAGAATCTCATAGAGTCTTGAGCCCCCCAAGTGATTTGAATAGTTTGTTGGTGGCCAGCATCTCAGTCCTGGCACCTGTGCTCAAACATGACCAATGTCTCTTCAGCCTTTCTCATGCTATGCTACTCTTCTTGTAGTTGCTTCATGTTTTGAACATGGTTACGGGAACTGTGCATACCTACCCTGTGACAGAGGAGGAGACTCTGCAGAGTGTGAAGGCCAGGATCCAGTCAGATACGGGAATCCCAGAACAGGACCAGGAGCTACTACAGGAAGCTGGACTCGCCTTGTTTTCTCAGAAGTTGGCCACTAAACATATAGCTGACAGCAAGGTAAGTCTGGGTACTCCCTTTGTTGCTGTTGAGTGAATCCGCAGGCTCTCACCTCAGGATCACAGCACTCCCTGCTGTTGTGGCAGGCTTTTGTCGTAGTAACCACACAGACCTAACAGCCCTTGCAACATAGGCGCCCTATTGCCTTTAGTGTTCCATGTTTGGCTGAGGAGGAACATTCTGTTGATGGTGTTACTGAGACTTGCTTTTTCTCAGAGAACCTAGTTAGGTCTTTTGTCTTCTGCAGGTGAATGATACTGCAGCTGCAGACACAGGCCTCCTCTTCCTCTTCAATAACAAGAAAGTTTCCTATGAGGCTCAGGTGGCTTTGCGTCCTCATCCAGAAAGTGTTGACTGCATCCGTAAGGACTTTTCTCTAGCGTGAATGTGAGACGTGGTCTGTGTTGAGGGGGCTGCCTGTGTTCTGTATCATGTACAAAGAGTAGAGAGAGCTTTTGCAGTTTGGGACTGAAGAAGCAGTAAAATGGACTGGCATAGCATTCATTCAGTTTACCAAAAGAAGTGAAGAAAGGCAGTATTTGATTTTGATACACTGGGGGAATTGCATAGGGGTTAGCCAACTCTAGGCTTTGCAGGAGGTAACATGCCCCTCAAAGAAGTAATGCTTTGGTGTGTTTTGTCATGTGTAAACACTACCTTTAGGCTTCATGTTGATGTGTATGTTTCCCTTCCTCCTCTTCCCCCTCCTCTGTTTCCAGTTCAGGATCCAAAGAAGAATCTCCACTTTTTCCAGCTGCGTAAAGTGTGGGGTCAGATCTGGCACACGATCCGGATGCTGAAAGAGGACTGTAACCGGCTCCAGCAGGGGCAGCGAGCAGCCATGTACGGCAGCAGATTCTCTAGAATATTTAGCTCTGTGCTCTGGTGAAAGGGAAGGACAGAAATGGGACCCTGTTGGAATGGGGAAGACCATGAGTGGAGCTGTAAACGATTAATGAAAAGCTGAGAGTTAGTCATCTGGCACAACTGTGTTTGTACTCACTGCTGCACTCTGAAGTATCTACTCTGGGTGTAAGTAGAAGTCCGCGTTTTTAGTTTGGGAGGCTAATAGGACCTTCTTGTCCATGCAGGATGAATCTCTTGCGATACAATAGCACCCTCTCAAAGATGAAGAATTCTATGGCCTCCCTTTCTCAGCAGCTGAAAGCAAAACTGGATTTCTTTAAGACAAGCATCCAGATTGATCTGGAAAAGTATAAAGAGCAGATTGAATTTGGAATTAGTGAGTATAGCATCTGGCAAACAGGTCCTTTTATGCCTCTTATCCCCACAAAATATCTACCTCTTCCTCTAGGAACCTGAGAAAAGCACTCTCTTTTGTTTCATTCCAATAGCTTCTGAGAAGCTGCTGTTTGCCTGGAAAGAGATGGAACAAGCTGTGGAGCTCTGTGGGCGGGTATGTTCCTAAATCTAACTGCTTATCCTAAGGACAAAGATGCTTGGTTTTAGTATCTTTTTTTTCCCCCACCCTTTTTTCCTTCGTTGTACCTCCTTGTGTCTGGACTGATTGCAGATTTCATGTTGCCTTACTTTGGGTAGTACCATTCTTGTTCATTACTAGTACTTTATGAAGCTCATTCTGTGTGTAAGGCTTAGGACAAAAAGGGAGAATGCAAGAGGAGATTTTTGTAGTGGTTGCACTCAAGTGTCCTGCTAACCCAATCCTGGGTAGGTGAAAAGAGAATGTGGATCATAGGTTAAACTGAATGGGATATTAGATCATTGAACACAAAAATTTTAAGTCTTGAGTTTTGAAAAGGCAAGAGCTTCCCATTCTTGATGCATGTTCTGTGTGAATTTGGGGTGCCAAGAGTGGATGTGGTTGGTTGTTGAGGGAAAAGTGGAAAAGCAGTGATAGCTTGGGTAAGAGGCCTGGAATAGCCAAGGAAAAGGAAGAATGATGGCCTGGGAACTAGCAGTACATTTACTACAGTCTTACCCTTCAATAGCTCTTTGTCACAGGTCAGAGTTTTTACCAAAAAATTCTTGAAGTTGTCATCGCAGAGCACCAAGCTAAATTCTTTGAACTGCTATTACTCATTCTCATTTGTCTTTGGCCACGGCTGCTGTTTATATCCTACTGATGGGTTTGGAAATGTGGGTGAGGAATGTGTAGTGACTCTCAGACTGTCCTTTTGCTTACATTCTGTCCTGCTTTTAGGAGGATGATGTAGATGAGCTAGTGAAGAGGATGATGGCCCTGCAGACAGATATTGTGGACCTGCAGAGAAGCCCCTTAGGGCGTAAACAAGGAGGAACACTGGAGGATTTGTGAGTTGAACTACCTTGGACTTCAAATGCAGGAGTATGTCTAGCTAAGCTTACTCAGTACAGGACAATGAAAGGGTTAATTCTTCAGCCCAAATTATGGGGAACTGGGACGATTTTAATACTAAAGACAGTGTTTGACTCATCTGTCTTCAGGCTGAAATGGCAGACTGGGACAAAAAAGATTTGAAATTCTCAAACTATTTGTTCTTAATTTTAGTTCTTGAGAAGTCCTTTGTTTTCTCTGTCTTCTAGAGAAGAACAAGCCAGAGAGCTGTACCGGAGACTGAGAGAGAAGCCAAGAGGTAAAAGGCATTTTAGCTCACAGTCCCCTTGCTTTGTGTGGATAGTAACTTTGGAGATGTGGTAGTGAGCACTGAGAACTTTCTCTGCATTCTAGGCCTGCTCATACACTAGCCGCACATGGTCTCTACTGGACATGCCATTTTTGGGAGTAGGGAGTCAGTTTTAAACTAGGCCAGCCTTGGTTTCTTGGTACTTTCTGAGGTCTTGGAGCTCTTCTCAGAGCAGGCTGCTGCTTCAGTGTAGGAAGAATGAAAGACATGGCTGCTCCTCTGAGCAGCTATACAATCCCAGCTCTGCTTTCCCGTTCTCAAAATGCTGAAAAAGGTGGCTAAAATCTGTCGCACTTTATCCCACTCAAACTTGCATGCCCTGAACCTGGGATGTTTCACGATTTGAAGCAGCAGTGGAAACAAGCCACTAAGAGTCTTCTTACTCTGTCCTACAAGCCTTACCTTTGTGTGTAATACTCTGACTGTCATTCCAGATCAGAGAACAAGTGGTGACAGCCAGGAAATAGTGCGACTGCTCCTGCAGGCAATCCAGACCTTTGAAAAAAAAGTTCGAGTGATTTATGCTCAGCTCAGGTGAGCTTTGTAGATTTTGTTGAGGGTTCAGAGAAAGCATTTTCTCTTTCAGCAAGAGAAGGTTTGAAACCCAATGCATACAGCTAATATGATCTTGCAGTGTTACAGGCAATGAGGAACTTCAGAAGTGTTCCTCTACTGCAGTGACCTGTGTGTGATCTTACTACTTTGTACTTCTTTAATAGTAAAACTGTAGTTTGCAAGCAGAAGGCATTGGAATTGTTCCCCAGAGTGGAGAAGGTGATGAATCTGATGAGTGAAGATGAGGAAACAGTTGTTAGGCTTCAGGAGAAGCGACAGAAAGAACTGTGGAATTTGCTGAAAATTGCTTGTGTAAGTAAAGCTCCACTTTAACCTGAAAATACTGTTTGTAGCACAGCCTGCTGAAATAACATCAAGTTAAGTATGCTCTGTGGTTCTTAGCTTTGCTATTTTGAATTAGCATTAAAGACAAGTTTCAGGTTGTCTCATTCTCCTGGTTGCTTGAAAATGAATGGCAATAATAGCAATCTGAATATTCTGTGTTTTCTTCAAGAGTAAAGTCCGTGGTCCTGTTACTGGCAGTCCAGAGAGCATGAATGCATCACGGCTTGGTAGCCCTGGTCAGCTGCTGCTGCAGGTCCCTTCTGGAACCTACAATTTGTCAGAATCTGTAAGAAAAAGGTAGGGTGCAAGTCTGGAGCTCTGTAGCTGCTACTGCCAGCACTGCCAGCTCTGTAGAATAACGGCACACAGGCTTTCTCCTGTCCTGCCACTTTGTGTTCAGCTTGCATTGTCAGCAATCTTTACGCAGTAGTTGGACTTCCTGGGGCTTGCAAATCTTCCTTATGGAAAACAGGGGTATGTGTATCTATCTTCACTTCCCCCTGCCTCAATGATGAAATGTGTTTATCTGGAGTGGTTGGGCTCACCTGCAGTACACTGCCAGCAGGAACTCCTGAAGCACTATCATGTAGGGTGATGGTAGCTGAGATGTAGCACATTAAGGGAAGACTTGTAACCAAGTCTGTGGAGTTCTGGCTTGCTTACATTAACTGGGTCACCACTTGGAATGACAGGCCTTGATTTGTTTATTTGCATGTTGCTCAATCCTATTTCACATCTTTTCCTCTATTAACAGTAACAAGAACCCAACTCTTAACTTGGATCACATTTCTTTTCCCCTGTCCCAGTAAATCT
This sequence comes from Acanthisitta chloris, assembly GCF_000695815.1. Taxonomy (NCBI): domain Eukaryota; kingdom Metazoa; phylum Chordata; class Aves; order Passeriformes; family Acanthisittidae; genus Acanthisitta; species Acanthisitta chloris. The sequence goes on from NW_008662962.1 coordinate 8,740, forward strand.
GGGACTGGCACCAACTTTCCCAGTTGCACTATGAATCACAAGCTAATGACCTGACTGATTTCAGTGCTCTGCAGCATACCTGCCAGAAATAGTTCTTAAAGGTGGAGGCACTATCTCCTTAAACTGGCATAGAAAATAATGGTGCAATAATTGTCCCTTTCAGTGAGGACTTACTGCTGGAAACACAGAAACTTTGTAGCCAGCTAGAAAACGTGATGCATGACACAATGAAGGATCAGGAACAGAGCTTCATGGTAATATATTCATTCTGCTGTAAATGGACTGGGGAAGCTCATGGCTTCAAAACTGCACTCTTAAATGTGAGATGGTCTGGTGGCACTTATAGGGGTGGGCAGAGATGCTTATTTAATGAATATTACAAAGTGCAAAATATTAGAGAATGTAAGTAACTTAAGGGTTTCCTTTACAGCAGTCAGATGGTTCATCATGAAATTATATTGACCAGCTTGTTCATGGAAAGTTTTTTAGGTCTGTTCTGGAGAAAGCTCAGCTGTAAGCTGGTCTTGAACTCTGTAAGTTCTGTTTATTCTTTAGGCTCTAGACTGGAGCTGGCTGCAACTTCAGGTAGAAGAAGCAAACAGTCCAGAACAAACCCAGATGTAAAATCAGTTTGGTCACCTCTGAAGACATGCTACTTTGGGAAGCCAGCTGTGAAAAGCTGCTGCCCCCAAGGAGGGAAGATCAACTGCCTCTTCCTACCGTCGCCTACTGCTTGTGTGATACACGTGGCGTAGCTTTTCAGTATCCACCTCTCAGACACATTTTTCAGAGATACAGTAGGAAATGCCTGTTCTAACTGCTTGGAAAACATTCTTAATTGTGCCTTAAGACAGCAGATACTCTTCATCTCTGTCCTGATATAGCTTCCCTTAAGGCCTCACCTGTGGATGTTTTGCTGCCTTTTAGGCTTTTTCTGGTGAACAATGGCAACATGTGCCCAGTCACTGGTAGATGTCACCTTCCTAATATACTTGAACTGTGAACTTACTTTCTTAACTTCACTGATTTGCACATTTTTTTCTTTAAAGGTAATGGCTGTACTTACCTAATACTTGTTTCCTATACAGGAATGAAATTATCTAAAACATGTGTAGCCTTTTGGTTTGTTCTTTTTGATACCCTCTAACATTTGAATGAAAAAGCTGCTTTCACTGTGTCTAAAACACAAGAGGTGTAAGGATTTTATCCTAGAAACTACAGAGCAGGAAAGCTTTAGTGTACAGGTACAGCTTAACAAAGCATTTGCAGATTATGTATGAACCATGCTTAAAGTGGCACCAAAAGGAAAAAAGAACAGCTAGCTGGAACATGTCTCTCAATAAGGTTCAGAAAAGCTAAGACACACCAACCTTAGGTTCTAACCGTGGCCAATTTATTTCATTCTGATGTAAACCCAAATTTTCCACTACAGGACAGACGACCTTTTTTAAAAGGCTGTGACATGTAGGACATGCAAAACGCAGTACAATAACCGGGAGAAGCTGGATTTTCTTCTGGTTTTTTTAGGAACAGATTTAAAATACAGGAAACTGAAGTGAAATGTGGCACAAACATCGTAACTTCCATGCATACCTTCAGCTGTCTCCCTCTGATGTGCTGGCACTCTCTGGACTTCAGCATTGGATTAAAATCATTCTTTGGAAGAGTAGAAAGTTCACACTTCTTCAAATTTCAGAGTAAAATTAAGGCCAAAACACACTGGGTACAGTTTTCCTTCATCTTCCAGAGCATCACCAGTTTTCTTTTAAGCTGAGTTAAGCTTCCAGCTCAAATCCCAGCCCAATTTTGTGACCTCCAGCACTGAAATTCTTGCCATCAATCAAGCCTGAGAGGGTCAGCTTTATACCTAGAAAATCAAGTCATGAAACCCATCATTCACTGGGATCCCTGGTACATTGCCCTCCCTCATGTACTTCACCTCACTAATGTGTCTTAGTTGCTGTAGAAACTTCTGTATATATGCATCCTTTACTTCTCTAAGCCTGTGTAAGACTTCTAGCTAATTGTTCATCTGTTCTGTTCAAAGGACGACTGTAAAGTAATCCAGAGGGTAGTACTTAATGCTACTTGCTGCAACCAGCGAGGCTTACGTACCGGGTCGGAGGGCGTGAGTGTAACCAACTCCAATGAGGCTGGCATTGTTCACTTTAGCCTACAGAAAAAAAGAAACCACAGTATTTATACACTGTGTATAAATATTCAGACAGAATTGTCCCAGTGCCCTGAGAACGTGGCTTATGCATTAACTCTCCTCAGCTAGTTGCAGCCTAACCTCAAACATGCTCCAGTCTTTTCTCCTCAATTTCCAGCTTAAGCAATCTTCCCCCCCCCCATGGTGACGCTTATGCCCACACAAAGTGCCACCCTGTTCTTCACTGTCCCCAGCATTGTCTTTGTATCCCTTAAAGAGCTACTTAGTACAGTCCCTCAGAGCCAACAAATGTTTTGTTCACATCACTCAGGAGTGATTTTTTTATTTTTCTTCTAATGAGCAATAAATACATGAATATGCAAACCCCTTTTTGCATGACAAGAATGTTTCTCATCTTTAATTTTGGCTGAATTGTCCTGGAACTAATTTTTGTTTTGAAACACAGCAAATGCTTGCTACTTCAGCTCTTAGGGTTTGAACATACACATACATCAGCTGACTTTCAAGGGTTAACTGATTGTTAGACTGCTCTAAGCTCAGCTGAACCTCCACTGTTGTAACTGTAATATAGGTTTACATTATGGGATTAGAGAATTAAAAGGACACTGCATCATTTCATTGCCTTTTGAAACACATTTTGCAGGGCTAGTTCACAAAATTATGCTTTAGGCTGATTTTTTTCATCATTTCCTAAGTGTGACCTGTGAGGTCCCGACTGAAATCTGAACCACGGTTTGCCACCTAACGTATTTTCTCAGTAACTAATTAAAGCAACTACTTAGTAACATCAGTTTTCAGTATTTAAAGGAACTTGAAATTACTAATTTCTCTAACAAAATTCTTACCACAACAGAAGTCTTCTCATCCAGTTGGTACTTTGCAGCAATACCGAAACGTGTGTTGTTACTGCCAGCAGTCCATGCAAGATTGACTGATGTCTCAGTCTTATCATTAACCTTCTGATAAATAGACCCACCAAACTCGGTGCCATCATTCCTGTTCGTAAGAGATTCAAGTGTTGTCAAGCCTTGCCTTCTTTAGTCACTTTAGATTAATTAACCCTTTTCCACAATCATTTGATCAGTATCTCCTAAATGAACCAAACAATCCAATACTTCTCTGAACACATGCTCACTGCTTCCCAGTTGAAGCTGGCAGACTCCTGCTCATGTTCTTTTACACAAAACTAGATGTTCCAGCAGCTAAGATCTATGATTTGATGTTCTGACAAAAAAAATAAACCCAGATAACCTGGTTGCTTGCATTAAGACAGTAACCCTGTGGGAAACACATAAAGGGACAAATCCAGGAGAGTTCAGTCACTTATAGGAACGATGAGACTGAAAACAATGTTACTGCATTGCAGATGTTCAAATACACCATCCTCAAAGGCTCTCAGAGCATCTAAAATGCCAAGACTAGAGCTACACTGTGGTGACAGCTGGCAACGTTCATGCACAGTGCAGTATGTCCCTCTCCTTCACCTTGGGCATTTCTGAGGCAGAAACTTAACTGTCCAGTGTGTGTGGTGGGGGAAGGTACAGTATCATAGAATCACAGAATTTTAGGG
>NW_008662963.1:0-315 GCF_000695815.1 Acanthisitta chloris
CTGTGGTAAGTGTGACAGAGGATGCCAGTGGTGCTGTGCCTGTCAGGAGCACTTTGCTGCTTCCCCCCAGGGGGTTGGAGCTGGAAAGGATCAAAATCAAAGATTCCCTTTACTTTCAGCCTCTTTAGTTCCTTGTTTGCCTGATGTTTTCTCTGTGTTGGGAAAGAGCCCCCTCAGCACTTGAAGGTGATGTGACACCTGGTTATAAATAATCATTAACTCCACAAGTACTTTCTTGTTTCAGCATCTTAACTAAAGAGATGGAAGCCTCCCCAAAAAACCCCCAACTTTTCAGGAACAGCATTCCATTTGCAT
>NW_008662963.1:360-4730 GCF_000695815.1 Acanthisitta chloris
CTAGATTAGGATTCCCCAAACCACAGAGGGAAGAGACACTGCTCTGTCACAGGGAAATGAAACCCTGAGATCAAACACCCAGAAATCTCCTCTCCTTTGAAAGAGAATCACTCCATGCCGTGCACTGATCCCTGAGCTAATCAAACAGGCTCCAGGCTCACTGTGGCATCACACTGGGCATGGTGATGCTGCCACAGACCTGAGCTGGTGTTGGCAGTGGGATTGAATGGGGAGATTGGTCTCCTCTCCTCTCCCTGCCTGGGAGCTGACAGAGCTCCCTGGAAAAGGGTGCTGAGCTATGCAGGGTGGGATTAGGAGGTAACTGTAGAGCTCACCTTGGAGCTGGTTGTGGTGTTGCCAGGCAGCTCCAGTCAGGCAGACTGGAACTCCCAGCAGTGCTCTGGTGTCAGATGTGACAGCTCAGGGAGCTCTGGGAGGGTTTGGCTTGCTGAGTCACTTCCAAAGGCAACAGCATTTCCCTCCTCTTGTGATGAGCAATTTCAACCTCCCTCCTGATTCTGGAGCAGCAGTGAGGAGAAAGACTTGGGGGTGATGGAGGATGAGAAACTCCCTATGAGCTGCAGGGTGAGCTCAGCCCAGAAACCAACTCTGTGAGGAGCTGCAGAGACAGGACAAGGGGGAATGGGTTCAAATCGAAGGAGGGGAAATTTAAGCTAGATATTAGGAAGTTTTTCCCTGTGAGGGTGGTGAGACACTGGCACAGGTTGCCAAGGGAGGCTGTGGCTGCCCCAACCCTCAGTGTTCATTCCAGGTTGGATGAGCCTTGAGCAACCTGCTCTGGTGGGAGGTGTCCCTGCCCAGGGCAGGGGTTGGGGCTGGATGATCTCTAAGCTCCATCCCAACCCCTAAATTTCTCTGATTCTATATTTCAGCCACAGTCACCACAGGACTTGATGGACCCCAGAGCAAAGCAGTGGTGATAGCACCAACAAGTCCACTTGAGCCCAACCAAAACATCAGTGGCCTGAAGAAAAGCAGTGACAGAACAACCTGTGCAGGAGAGCAGCTCTGTCTCTCAGCCACTTCGGTGGAGATTTGTTTAATTTAGTGCACACTGGTTGGATTAAATATTTCTTGTCCTTATTAAACGAAGGATTTACTCCCCATTCTATTATTCATGGGGCTGTACAATAAGTAGCAGCCAGTTGGAGCATAATTAGCAAGGAATTATTTACAGGGATGAGGAACTGGTAGTAAAGCCAAGCAAATAGTGTCTCTGTGCTCTCCTGGAGTGGCCTGGAAGGGAGATAACTTCCCAACACGACCCATGGGGCAGCACCTCAGCAAGGAAGAGTGATGATGCCTTCAGAGGCAGCCTGGGAGTAACTCACTAAAGCAGCCAACATGCAAGTGTCAGCATGATTCACCGAGTAATTATGGAATAAAGCAGTGTAAACTATTAGGAGATAATAACAGTAAGTCAAGATTGACTTGCCTCCTCTCAAACTTCAGCTGCCTCCAGGGTGTTTGTTGTCTCTGAACCTGCTCCCTGTGCCAGGGGAGAGCTGAGAGTGCTGGAACTTTCCTCTGAGGTCTGACAGCAGCAAAGTCCTCAAGGTGGAGCCCATAAATCCCCTGGGCTGGTGCCCAGGTGGAGGTAACTGGGGAGATGGTTGTGGAAAGGCCACTCTGGGCACAGCTGGTGGGGGAGCAGCTCTTGAAGAAGCTGTGGAAGGAGTTTCACCTGATTTATTTTACAAAGGCCCTTGTAACATTCCCAAAGTGTTGATATCTGCTAAGTTTCACTCAAACAGGGAAGCAGCTGATCCCAACTCCCCTCACCCCCAGCACCAGTCTGATAATATTCAAGTGTTGAGTTTCTATTTTGATGTGTTTGGTTTCAATTTGGCTCTTCACCCTTTTTCTCTTCCCAAACAGTCATTGAGTTCATTTAAATAAGGTAATCCTAATAAGAAAAGCTCTTCAGGCTGCAACTTTCTTCTCTGAAAAGGGGAACTAGGGCACTGCAAGCAGTGTGAGCTGCACTGCTGCCCTCCCTGTCTGCACCAGCTGCCTTGGGCTGGGATTGCTGTCAGCTCCAGCCCTTCACTACAAGCCCCTTTAGCTGCCTGGATGACATCTGTAGTGGAAAAACTGAATCCAAACATGCTCTCTTGGCAGGCCTTGGAATTTCATTGCCAAATCTCACTTACTGTGGAAAATCCTGTGTTCCAGAAGCATTTTTACAATGGTTAAACCTGAAGAGCCTCTTGCCTGGAAGGTGTGGGAGCCTGGTAGGGCTTTGGGGAGGGTCCCTGCTGCCAGGAGTTGGGTTGGAAGGGAGTGGGGGGTGGATTTGCATGTGTGTGTAGACACAGGTGATGTGCAGACACACATGGATGTGCACACACCTGTGCAGAGACACCTGCAGGGGGTAAGACCAGGCAGTTTGGGGCCCTCAGGGTCCATCCTGCCCACCCAGCACCAGCAGAAGTGCTCAGGGGTGGGATGTGGTGCCAGTTCTCTGCAATGGGATGGTGTTAGTTGAATTCTGTTGTAAGGAATGACCAAGATCTTCCATTGTTTGGTAAAATGAGGCCACACCAAGCTATTTGTCTGGGTCTGCTGAGCTACAAATAGCAGCTGATGTAAGGAGACATCCTGACACATCTCCAGCAGAGTTAGGGGGACAGACACCAATGTTTGCTGGCTGATAGTCACAGGTGATGCTTGGTGGGTGGTGTGAGGACATTCTGGGTGGTACACATCCCCTGGGAAAGCTCAGCTGGCAAACTGGGCACACAAAGGCTCATCCCTGCCAGCATCATGGTATGGAATCCATCAGCACTCCTGGGCCTGTGCCAGGGCAGGTGTCACTGCTTCAGCTCTGACCAGAAGGTGACACAGCAGGAACAGTTGCCCATCAGCTTGAAACTCAATTATGCCACCTGCAGCTCTCCTCTGGACAGGTGTCATCAGCTCCTTCCACCTTCCATCACGCTCTCACCTGCTGGGATCAGCCTCTGCCAAGCACTTGCCAGACAGTTCATTGCTTCTGCAGACACTAAGCATCATCCACCCTTGGTGGGACCTGTGCTGCTCCTGATGGATGTCAAATCCTTTAAAGGGCATCCCAGTCCCTTCATCCTGTGCCTCTGGGAGCCTTGGAACATGTTGCTCAGAGAAGTTGTGGCTGTTCCATTCCTGGGAGTGTTCCAGGTCAGGTTGGATGGGGTTTGGAGCAACCTGGGCTAGTGGAAGGTGTCCCTGCCCATGGCAGGAGATGCAATGAGATCAGCTTTAAGGTCTCTTCCCACCCAAACCATTCCATGATTCTCTGGACAGGGAAGCAGCTGCTGCTGCTTGCAAGGACCTGGCAAGAAGGTGACAGCATGGACCTAGGAGAAACCCTCCAACCTTTGGCTGTAAGATGTTCTGGGATCAAGACCTGGAGGCTCTTAACGGGGTGCACAGGTTAAGCTGCCCTTAACAGAGTTCTGAAATGGGCAAAAAGGAGGCACAGTTCATTCATTTTTTCCCTCTCCATGCTGATATTTCCAGGAATATCACTCCAGGCGAGTTTGCAGCTTGAATTCACAGCTGAAATTCTTTGGTGGCAAGAGCAATGAGCAATGATTTTTGTTCTCTGGGCTTCAATACTCATAACATTTCCATTTTTATGGCATTTGATTATGTATTAGACATTTAAGATGCATTTATAATATTAACCTCTGCAAAGAGGCCACTCCTCCAGCAGCTCAGCCTCCTACTTAGGATGCAACTCTTGCTGTTGTCTCTACCTCGAGTGGTCTGAGGTGATGAATCAGAGCTGTGGAATGCTGAAACAATACAGATATATATATATATATATATTTAAACCCCCTTCCCCTTTGTTAGCCTTCAGTCCTAACAAATGACCTGTGCTGTACCATCAGCTGCTGCCTCATTTGTCAGCACAGCAGTTCTGCTCAGCTGCACCCAAAGTTGTAATTTGCAAAGCTGAATCCAATTCGATGCTTTGTCATCGTGTGACAGAGTGACAGGAGGAGAATGTGACTCAGCCTCCCTCACACTGTGAGCCAGGAGAGCTGTGCTGCCCTTCCCAGCTGTCCCACCTGCAGGATGAGGCTGTGCTGGGGAGATGCTCCAGCCCTGGGAATGCTCCAGGCCACGTTGGATGGGGCTTAGAGCAGCCTGGGCTGGTGGAAAGTGTCTCTGACCATGGCAGGGGATGGAACTGGATGGGCTCTGAGCTCCATTCCAACCCCTTAACATACTCTGAAACTATGATCTTAGAGGTCTTTTCCAGCCTACATGATCCTTTGATTCTCTGTCCTGAGCTTCTTAATCTGAGGGTGGTGAGACCCTGGCACAGCTTGCCCAGGGAGGCTGTGGATGCTCCCAGGAGG
>NW_008662964.1:0-20057 GCF_000695815.1 Acanthisitta chloris
CCGCTCCCGGCTCGTCACGCCTTACCTCCTCGGGGAGCCCCCGCGTCCTTCTCACAGACCTCTCCGTGTCAGCAGGGTGCGTCCCATGGGCTCAGTTCACCGACCTGGGGACAGTAAATCACAGCATCAATGCCTTTAGGATGCACATATTCCACAGCTCGTTCCGGGATCCCTACATTTCGGTGTTATTAGATTTATTTCAGTGCAAGTTATTTAAATAACAAAACAATGAGAGCAAGATTGCCCTTCCATTCTGGCAGCTGCCTTCTCCATAAATAGAGTGCCCATTAAAAATGCCAGTGACCACACCGAGGAGGCAGCTGCTGTGTCAAGTGTGCTTAGGCACATGTTCAAAGACACACAGCAGGGGGGAAATCTGTTTAAAGTGGGAATAAGCAATTCCAAAATCCAGGCCATTAAAATGAAAGGTGGATGCCTGCCTAGCTTTGAGGAAGCAGGACAAAGGAATGCTGTCTTATTTACAAGACAGTGACACTGACATTAATCCAGGGTTCTGTGAAAACTTGCTATTAATCTTCAGACCTAAGTGATCTGGTTGGCCACACCGAGCAGCTTCTGTTGCTGCAGCTTCCATACAATCTATAGCTGTCTTTTGACAGAGAGGTGTGAAACATGTTTGGTGTGAGCTGGAGGCAGCCGAAGCAATCCTGCTTGCTGGTTGTGACAGCAGTGGTGAGTTCTGTAAGCAATCTCCAGGGCCTCTGAAACCTTTCTGCTCCACCTGCACACATACTACACAGAACTGTAACACTAAAAAGCATTTCTCGCAAGCTTTTAAGTCCTCTAGAAGATGCTGGTGTTTATTCAGGTAGTCTAGAAAATAGTACTGAAGGCCAGTTTTGCAGTGCCTGGCTTGGCAGAGCTATCAGAGCCCTTAGCTACCCTTACAGAGAGGGGGAAAGACACCACTGTCCCCCAAAAGCATTTGAGAGCAGTTCAGTGAGGTGTCTGCCACAGAAGAAAACAAGAGCAAACCATGAAGTAAAGGAGAAGCAGGTTAGGACATAGCCAGCCCTGCCAAACTGAAGAACTGAGCTTTAAGGATTAGAGGAAATTCACTGGAAAAGCTTTTGCCACACACAAGCTTTCAGGTACATGTACTGAGTGAAGTTTCATGGCTTGTGTGTCTTACTTATCCCTGAGATCTCTCCCTCAATCCAGCTGGGAGATGGGTTTGGCATGATTTTCTACATATACAGTAAGCCTGCAGAACAGCAGTTTTTTCCAAGTCCTGAATGACGGGGCTGTATTTGTCACCATATGGGTGTGGGGTAGAGACCAATGTGAAGGCAGAAGCTTTTAAGCACTGGTAGGATGCCCAGAGGACTTGAGTAGTCCGGACATGACTAGCACTTACCCTTCCCCAAGCTGCTCTTTTGCTGTATTATACATCCTGAAAAGGTGAGGGAAGCTTTCCCATGTAATGACTGGGCCTGGGCAGTATATTCTCTAGCTATAAAAATCAAAACAACTGTTTCTTCTTTCTATCACAAGTACAAAGGAAAACTGTTACCGGGATGGATCTCCAGAGTCTTGAGCAGATACCAAGGGCTTAGAAAACAGACTTGCTTATCTGTTGTCACACCCTGGCAACTGCAGCAAGGAGCAGAAACTATTAATTCCTTCAGCTAGCTTCTCTCGTGGTAGCCAAGATTCTGACGTCAAAAGACTTTTCTCTTCCACTGGCTCCTGTCCTAGAAGCCAGTCACATTGCTGTGAGCTCTGTGGGAGGGAGAAGAGAAACTGCAGCACTTCTTTACAGGAAAGGCAGATAAGTTGTTGGGATCTATCTCCTGTGAGCTGAACATGTTGCTGCTGTACCACAGCAACACCTGTGCCATCTCCCAGCCATGGAGGTGCATCCACCCCAGCCTCCAGAACCAGGTTGTGTTCACTGATGACTTCAGAGTGATCTTTTCTCACCTGAAAACATGATGTGTGTTTGAGTTTATAGCTTGTGACAGCAATTACTTCTGTACATTCAAATTCTTATCCTTGGCAGCATGTTACACTTTGGGCTTCAAGCTGCATTTCTTATTCTGATTTGCACTCAGCTGTGTTTTTATAGCAAGGGAGGAAGGAGATGGGAATCAAACTGCATGAAGGAGGCATAGCAAAAACTGCCTAAGAGCAAAACAGACTTAGTTGTTTTGTTTAGTTTTCCTAATGACTTTTTTGTACAGTGAGCAGAGGGGACATAATTACACAGATGGAAAGAAAAAAACCCACCAAACCCACTAGCCAACAAGTGAACAAAATGCCACAGGGCTGAGCCAACTAGTTTCTCTGCAAACTGTAGCAAGGCTGGTATTGGGATCCTGAGTTGTTCTGTGCTCAGGCATGACTGCTGTGTACAGCAAGGCAGAATCTCTCCTTGTTCTGCCTTTTCCCTTCCTCTCAGCCTTGTCCCATGAAGTGACATCTCTCCAACAGCTTTTCAACACTCCCTCGAATCAATATGGATTTCCGTGGTGGGGTTCTGATGAGAGATCTGACAGCAGCTAGTCTTCCTGACAGCCAGGAAATTAACAGGTGGAAATGCTGCATAGCTGCATTTCCAGCTCAGAAGCACTTACTTTTTAGTTTCCCTCGCTTTCATTTTATGCATTTTTTTGCAAACAGTATTCAAATAAATGTGTATCTGTACAGGGATGTGCGAGCACTTTGACACCCCACCTCCCAGAGAGTGTGTGGACCAGAAGCCCAATTTTCTCAGAAAGCCCCTATGGAGTGCAGGCCAAGAGCAGCACGGAGGCACCACACATGTCCTGGCCTCTCCAAGCACTGCGTAAGGAAGATGTGAGGGCCATGGCATCTGATCCATCTCCTCACCATTAGCTCAGGGAGCGAGAAGGGAAGGCTCAGTAATGAACCTCCAGCTGCCAATGAAAGCTCATTCCAGCTGTGTATCTGCCAAAAGCTATTCCTTTCTCTACAGCCTGAGCGAAATTAACATGAGAATAGTGATGAGATCTCTGTTTGAGGAAGACAACTGACAGACACTAGCTGTGAGCAACCCTCAGGAACTTGGGAAGGATCAGAGCCCACTGCTGAACACATATCTTTTTTATGTGACACTGTGTGGTAGGAGGGAAGAGGTGGTGGGACCTGTGTTTGGGTAACTGTTTCCTCAGTCCACCTGATTTCAGCCTCACTGATGCCATCTCAGACCCACCACTGAAGCACAGCAACTTGAGTTGATCCAAGTTTGGGCACCAGTTTTAAAGCACTTAGAAGTACCAGCTGCCAAGTAAACCAGCCTCTGCCTTCATTATGGTGGATGGGGTTCTGGCAAATGAGAGCATGCTCTCATCACCCTCCAAAAAACACTGGCTGGCATTTCCAGTCCTTCTCTCACAACTGTCTGAACTTGTAGGAAAGTTATGATTGTGAGTCATCCTTTCATCTCTACACTACTGAAGAAGAAACATAGGAGGAAAGACAGTGTTTGCAGCCTGCCTGTAAAGTTGTTTGCTAAATAAAATCTGCGCTTCCAATCTCCAGTTACAATGAAAGAGACATATACCATACCAATTTATGGGAGAACTGTGATCAACTAATTATTTGTCAATTCAGCATCATATTTTACCAGTGCTCTGTTTAACTAGACCCAATAAAAATGTAATTACTAATGTAATTTCTGCTCCTTAATTAATACCATTAACATCTAACTCTTGCTTCCCTAGACTTCCAGTGTTTCAGTGCCTGGGTGTACGTGCATTTTCATGCCCATGCTAAGGAAGTGCTATTCTAAGACAGCAGCAGCCATTTGCTGTTTTACCTCATGGCAGCCAAAACTACAAACCTGGAGAAGAATCATGTCCCCTCTTTGCTTGGATAACAAGAAGACTGCCATTATTCAAGGGGAGGGGAAAGAATGCCTGTAGCTGTGCTAAAAGCTCTTGCCTTTATTAATGAAAGTATTAACCATTCCCAATGTGCTTTCAAGTTGCAGTTAAGTATTTTGCCATCAGTTTGGAGCTGCTTGTAGAAACAATGGAGTCACACACGGCCACTAATTTGAGGATGATCAGCTCTGAGCATAAGTCTCACAGAAGTGGGCAGAAGCTGGCTGATCCAGAAGCTGGTGTGCAGCCTTGGAACTTTGATTTGAGAGTTGAAGCACTTGCTCTTCTCCAGTGAGGAGCAAATTTTGCTATGTAGAACAATAAAACCCATTACAGAGAAAAACAATACTGATCTAAAGTGCTAGAGTATTGCTACCATACCTTAGAAAAGGCCAAACATTATGAAGTCAAATGGTAGGAAGCTAGAGGAGTAGACAGTACCTAAAACACAATACACAAGAGTCCAGGTTCATAAGTCATTGCTGCCACAGACCTCCACCGGACCCAACAGATTGTTACCTGCTTATCTGGTACTTCATCTTCAGCCTGGAGAGAGCTGTGCCAGCCAGGAGTGAGGACAGAGTTGCAACCAGGCCAGGTTCTTCAATTAACACAGACCCATATTCTAGAGGCAGTTTGCTTTGAGCAGGAGCACCTCAGTAACACAGTAAGTAGCTATTGAACAAGGATGACAAGATCTGACCTTGTAGGTTTTAATCTGCTACCTAAGTGTATCATGGTTTTAATCACAGCCACGGTGGATTCCTCGAGTAGCTGAAGATTAGAGAGACCATTGATAATCCCTGCTGTGCTGTACAGATGAAAGCTACCAAGAGGATTTAAGAAGGAAATAAGATATATATATAGAAACTCATTATGTTCCAGTTGAGACAAAACTATCCATTAATATCTGACACAGAGCATACTCCAGAAAACTGGAAGCAGATATTGAAAACAAGAAAATCCCAAGAGGCCTAATGCAGACGTGCTGAACCAGTTATTAATATTCAATCCAGGAAGCTCTGTCACTAAGGATGGATAGCATTCCTGTTGGTAACTAAGGCTCTATGCCCTAGATGGCATTGCTCTGCAACATTAGAAAATACACTTCTAAAATCCAAGCTCTCCCTGCAGTCAGCACAAAAGAATTTTAGGCAGGACAAGTGTTGATTTAAGTTCATGCACAAAGCAGAGCTCTCTTTAAAATGTTATTTGTTTGAGACATTTTCACTGCAGCTGATACATTAATTATGCCATCTTCCCCTCTCTCCCCAAGTCATTCTTTAAAGGCTCACTTGTAAAATCTTCTTGTGTGAGCAGTTTGAAGTGGTTTCACTGCACCTGCTCTCTCCAGGCTGTGGTATTCAATTGTTTTTGTTTATTCTGTGCTACTCTTCTCTAGTGATTTGCTTGGCACTGTGAGAAAGGCTCACATCAGCCACAGAGCGCTGTTTGTTCCCGACAGTCAGAGGCTGAGGATCAGCCTCCTCCCCTCTGAATGCTTCAGCCTGCTCAAAGCAGCTGGACAGGAGGTGGGCAGATGCTGAACTATGCCAAGAGGGCTGACCACGGCTGCAGCAGGGAGGAAAAACACATGCAAAATCAGCATACCTGCAGTCTGTCCTAAGTCCTGTGCCTCCATACTGCCCTTTCAGAGGCACAGCCATGCGTTGCCTCCACTTCAGCTTCTAAGAAAGCAGGATGTGCTGGGAGTACCACTTCTCATTGCCAAGGATTGGGACCTGTGCAGCTCAGCAGCAACCTAATTTTAGGCAGCAAAACAATTTAATTTTGGCACTGAAAGCCCTAACCATTAAGCACTTGTTTTCTAGGGTGCAGTTAACATGTCTAGGCACCCCACGCAAGGATGGTGAGAAGCCTCAGGTGGGAAGTCTCACCTGGAGTTGGGAGGTGCCTGCAGCCAAACCCCAAGGGCTGTGACAGAGAGCTGTCTGAAAATGCCTCAGCTTTTCTGTGATGCATAACCCCATTGGTGTGGGAGGCCAAGCAGCCCTATGTCCTGCCCTGCAAGCACATGCTCTTTCTGTTGCCTGTGTTCTGGGAGGGTGCAGCACCAAGAGGCTAAAACACATTTTGGGTGGAGGCTTGTCTCCAAGCTCTCCCTTGTTCTTTAGATTAACACAAAGAAAGGCAAGCACTTGAATTCCTCAGGCATGAGATTAAAGTCTTGGTTCCTCAGATGCCAGGGTCCATGGTGCTGATGTGGGCAGCTGTGTGCAGCAGGACCCTCAGCTGGGGCAGGTGAAGGTGGGTTTAGGGAGCAGGGCATGGTGTCAGATTTTCCTTGACTTTAGGAACGACATTTTGCAAGGAAAATTGGGCTGATGCTCCATTACAGGTTAGAGTATTTAAGATCAGAACAAAGAAAAGACATTTCCCTCAGCAGCAAAGACATCCATTAATCAGTCCTCTTGCCAACATGATTTTGGAATGACTGAAGACTTTGGACTTCTCAATCCAAGGACATTATGCTGAGAACATAGGCAGATGTAGCAAAGGATGGAATAAACAGGTAAAAATCAACTGGGCAGAGGCTGGAGGGAGATTGTTATCTGCAACTTACAGAGAACAGATCTCTCATCTCTCCAAGTGGTATTTCAAAGTAAATAGCTTCTGGGGTGGCAAAGACACAAGTTGGGACACAGTAAGACAAGTTAGAAGTGACCTCCAAAGGGAAAATAAATAGGATTTGTACCATGGTTTTTCATCTTTATGATGGATAAAGGCAGCCAGGTGGGAGAGGAGGGTTAGTTTTCACCACTTGGTACTTCTGCTCTGATGCTTCATTTTTCTGTTCTGCACTCGGAATTCACATCTTTGCTTAGGCAGGGTTTGTGATGGCTGGAGAATAATGCAAAGACAACACACGAACAAGTTCTAAAAAAGCAAAAGTGAATACATGAATATGAATACATACTCATCCATACCTCCTCCAGTGAAAGCAGTGACAGCTTGCCTTCACACTCTGATTTCCCTGACTTTATTGAAAGCAGACAGAAATTCAATCATTCCCCTGACCTCTGAAAACCAATTTATAACTTTCTAGGCTGTAAGTTACACAAAATTTTTCCACAGTGAAGTAATCACAAGGCAGAATCAAAAAAGATGCATATTTGGCATATAACTGTGGCAGGGGTCAGGGAGTGAAAGTATCTTCAGCATCCAACAGTGAACTGGAACATCTCCAAATTGTGACGAGCAGCAAGATTATCTTTGAACCAGAAAACTAGTCATGGGGAAGTATCTACAGAAACACAGCATCCGTATGGATTTCAACATATGTTTTGGGTTGCCAGCACACAGAGTTGGAAAGCAAACAATCAAACCAATGGAAAATATTTTCAAGACAACTGCTGGGCTTGCACTGATGAAAGACATTTTCTGCATTAACATCAAAGGCTTGCACCTCATCTCTGCATGCATGGACAGAGATGTGGGATCAGCATGTGTGCCTTTTCTGCACTGCATGACTTCTGCACCTGGAAAGAGCAGTGGATGTGTAAATAAATAACCTGCCTAAGACATACCACTGCTTCTTGTGGACATGGTGGGTACTTCAGAGGAAAGAGATCATTTTGTCAGTGGCTGTTACAATGACTTAAGCCAACGTGGTTTAGTTGAGGCAGACAGAGCCAATTACATTCCTGTTCATTCAAGGATCTCAAGCCCTTCTTTCAGGGAAAGTCTAATGGGAAGGGGATCAGCCAGAGCATCCCAACTGTCTCATGGGATGAGGTGGAAGCAAGGAGTGTCCTGTCATCAAGGCAAACTCAGAGTTAGGAGAGAAACTGCAGCCTCTGCTCAGCTGCCACACAAGTATTTCCCTCTCTCAAACTATGGGCTTCTAACTAGCCCTGTCCACAAGTGCTCTTCAGCACTCTAATGCAAAATGGCCACATCAGAACCATTATTATAGTACCTCCCCCTCATTTCATATTCACTGAAAGCATTACTCCAAGAACAGCTTCAGAGGGTGGGACTGGCTCTCATCACCATGGCTGTCAATGCTTGAGTGGTCACAGCCACAGAATCCTCCAGCTGGAAGAGTGACAATCAACTGCAACTGCCACTTCCCTGTGCTGGAAGAGAACAACTAGTATCAGTGCAGAAATTTCAGACCTGTATTGCTGGAACAGAGCAGAATTTGACTCTTTATGTAAGTCCTTCAGTGTTTGTTTCTGCATGAACGCTGACACATACAGGTCCCACGAGCTGGCTGACTTCCATGGGAACTACTGTGGTGCACACACCTTTACAGCAAACACACATTCACTGGCACAGGAAATACAGAGTATAAAAACTCTCTTTTCTTTTTCCTTCACTCCCTAATCCAACACTCAGGTCAAATAAGGGGTACAAAATATTCTCAGCATCAAGCAAAAAATTAATAAATCATTGGGATTGGGACCCACAGGGGTGCTCTACTCCTACGTCCAAGCACACCCTGAAGTGTTAAGTTAGTACAAAGAGAGGATATTTTTATTGATAAACATTATATTATCTTAGTGTAGATGTCTGACACATTATTAAATCAAATGACAAAACATTTAAAGTAATTCATTCTAATAAAACTTTTTGATATTCCATAGACAATAGTGCTGTGAATTTTGTTTATAGTATAACACATTAAAAACACAGAAATACAAGTTTCTAATTTCATAGGTTACCAGCAGAGAAAAATGCATGCTTTCATTTCTGTTAAATTTGTAACTTACGCAGGCAAGTGGAACAGCTATGCATAGAAGACTATTCTACAACAAGTTGTAAAACATACAGAAAGACTGACCTTATAATACTTGTACAAGTATGACAAAACCATTGTAACTCATTTCAAAAGATAACAAATGTTTTGTCTGTGGCTCCACCGTTTTAACACTTTTAAGCTGACTTAATAAAACGCTATTTTGAGTAGAATCATATTACTAGAAACCACTGCTTATTTTGTTTTCCGGCTGGCTGTAAATGAGCATACATTTATATATGCATTTGCACTCAGTTCCACCTACATTTTCTTCCTTATGGTTAGAAGCATTGCAGAATTTTCCTGTCAGAGAGAAGGAACCCAGACAGTGTTGTTTGATCCCCAATCAAACAAAAGGAGCTCCTACCAGTCACTTTTATCGCTGTGCTTCCTGCAGCTTGGATACCAGAAGGATTAACAGGTGTGTCTGCTCACCTTTTTGTTCTAGTGGGGCCCTGTGTCTCAATTCCCATTGCCAGGCTTATACCAGGCTTGTCAGCAGAAGTGGCCTTTCCCCTGTGCTTGCCACATGCTCCTGTCTGTGGCCAGGAGAACCATGGACCCAGAAGAAACACCAGTTCTGTCCGCCTGCACGTGACACTGGCAGAAGCTCTGATGAATGCACCAGCAAGAGGAACACCCAAACTACCACCAGACCTTACCCAGACATTTCAGGTTCCACAGGACTTTGACAGACAGCACAAAACTAAACAAAACCCAAATCCCCCAAACCCATTAAAACATCTTCCTAGTTTGGTTTCAGTTCTGAAAACAAATAGACATGCGAGGATGAAGGCAACCTATCATTCCTTTAGTCATATCGCACACATACTGTCTGCATTAAGGACCTAGTAAGGATTCTCAGATTTACAAGGGCAGACACTGAACTCAATCACACTATTCCTCAAAAGGGACACTAAGTAAAATCTGTCCCTACATTTTTCAATGCACTGCAAAGTTCCCTGCACACAAGCTCGCCTCTCAGGTATGCTACTCACATAGCTGTGCAGCTAGGTTACAAGGCAGAGACATTGGGATTGGCATCTCTCCCTCTCTCTGATAAAGGGGCAAAGTACTTCTCACCTTTACTGATGAAAGAGCAAAAGTCATGAAGATCAAGTGGCATCCAGGCAAATGCAACCCCTGCAAAACTTACCAGTATCCTAATTACACATCAGCCAGCTTTTTGTGATGTCATACTACTCTCATTTGCACTTGCTCACCACAGAATCATACTTCGTGTCCAGCAGAAAAAAATCCCTCAAAACAAAGTTATTCCACAAACATCTTGCTTTGGCTTCTTTCAATAACTTGTTGGTTTCAAGCTCTGTGCTTGTTCATGTCACCTAAGCAATTTCACAAGACAATTCTGCAATACAGAAATGCACGTGATGCTCATAGGTCCTGACTCAGCAGTGAGAATCGCTGAGGAAAGGGTGGTTTCTGAGAACCTAGAGTGAAGAATAGCTTGGCTGTGCTCCATGCTTGACAGAATTTGAGAGCTTACTTTATGCAAAACTTGAACATTATACAAACCTTCACGAAAGACTGAGACTGCACTTTGTGCAATCAGCCTTTATCTTCCAATTTTTTCTTTCCTAATCTGAAAATTCCCCAAGTCATTAAAAGCTGGCAAAACACAGGCTTCCACTTCCCCTCCAATACATTGTAAAATGACTTACAATCATTGCTCCTGTATTTCCAAACAACAAACTCTACTGTAATCCACACTGATAGCAATGATGTGATATATTCTTCTACAGTGGAGATCTACCAGCCAACCTGACACCAAACCAGACAGTGGAAATAGGGAAGTATCGTGTTTGCGAGTGGTGGGACCATTTTCACTGCAGGATTTCAAGGTGGAAGGTCCTTACCTGCTGGAAATGCTAACAACCCTGTTATATAGCTGGGACAATAAATGTCAGCTTTGTCCAAGGACTTGCTGGCACATGACATCTGTTTTAGGGAGATCTTCACATTTAATCAGAGCCACTTCCTGTTAAGAGGAGCTAGGAAAAGCTAGGCATAAGAAGATTGCTTCCTTATCAAAAGAAGCCAACTACAAAAATTTTAAACCCCCTAAAAATAATACCAATAAAAAAAATCTACTTTTGGGTATTTTATGAAATATGAATTTTGATTATTGCAAACAGTACCACAAGACAGTGATATTACAAACATAAAGAGTGCAAGGAGTATTTGCTATTTCTATATTTCTACTCTTACAGATGAAGAGGTGAGCACTGCAGAAACATCTTTGGGTCTTTCAGCATTCCTCAGCTTCTCTACTAACATAAATAACAATAAGCATCTGAAAAGGTCTCGCCACTTCTTGTGGGAACTCAAAAGCATGGAATGATGCTTTTAATGGCTTAGTCTGCTTGGTCCCTGAACCAGGGAAATCTGGTGTTTAGGCTCCTAAATGTCCTGCCAGCATGGGGAAATGTTTTCCTGAACCAGGGGCTCAGCTCTTTGTGTATCATAAATAAATAAATAAATAAAATGCATAAATACTTCAGTGCAGAATTTCCTGACCTCCTCGATGTCTCATGCATGCTCATTTTTTTCTTTTTCTAAGCTGTCTTTATGTTCAGCAAACAGAGCAGGAATTTCAAATGACTAACAATCATTACAATTAGAATAACCAGATAAGCTGTTTAAGCTTTTTACCTGCTATATTACGGATATGCAACTGCCCTGCTCTGCTCACAATACCTGGCTAATACAATGTGGAAACAAATAAAAACTCATAGCCGTCTCTGTCAATTTATAAACAGGCATGTGTAAGACTATCTCAAATACTCACAAACTTGGCATCTGAGCAATTGCCGTGATAGGGTTTTATTCCTATGCAGAGACAGCTGGTTACCACAGGGCTTCAGTTTAATAAGTGGACACGTGCTTTACTAGGTAAAGTGTATATGTATATATGCTGCTTGAATTATAAATCTATGCTCATACGTTTTTTTAAAAATAATGCTGAAAACCTGCCAGTGAACTATATGCACTTATGACTGAGTCCCTCAGTAAAGCTCCTGTAGTATAGTCGGGCTTCATAAAGTGTAAAAGGCCCAGGTCAGACCTAGAATCCCTTAACTGCACCAATTATGTTCATTGTATGATGTGTCTTTGCATTGGGTGCAAATTTCACTTGAGAGAGTCTCTGAAGAGACATCCCATGAGAAGTCTCCCCATGTAGTGCGTAGTGACTGGTGATCAAAATGGCTTGGGGCACTTCACAGGCAGGCAGTTGGCTTGCACTGTTCCGCAGTCGGGTGGCCAGAGATTTGTGTGCCAAGCAAAGATCTCCTTGCATTTCCTCCCATCAATTTACTGCATCAAAACCTGCATGCTATTTCTGCTAGCCCAGACCACTAATCCTGCATTAATCAGGACATGGGTCAGCCTTCAAAGCCAGAGGGATTCAGCATATGAGAAAGTGGAAGCAAAATCCTGAATACCTGCAACACAAGGAGCAAGACAAAAATCTTAAAGAAGCAAGCAGGTGGCTACTGGGTGTACAGGGATGTCTGCTCTTGAAAAACATTTCATGGCATGTCCCAACATTTATATAGGCTCTGCATATTTCACCTCTATCAGAAACCCTACTATTCACAGCATCTGCAACCAAATGTCTGCTTCTACACACACAAAGTGAACGAAGCCCTTGTCTCCTCCCCTGCGCTGGTGTTTATGAGCCAAAGACAACACTGACCAGAGTTAAGGTAAAACTTGGTCCTAAGAGAAATCTGTGTTCCTGCTATGAGAAAGGAGCACGTATCACTCCAGGCTGGCAGCAGTAACCAGCAATCAAGAGGGTCTGTGCACCAGCAGCCCTCTCCTTTCATTACAGCATGAGAAGGACAAAATGGCTAGCAGCAGAGATTACTTCTCTGGGAACCTGAGCTCCTTGCTTTGCTTGCCAGGCACTCTGATGGAAAACCTCAGAGACAAATGCTCAGTACTGGAGCAGATCTGCAATCAGCTACAACCATCCTCACAGGTTCAGGCATACAATGTTGTTTTCCCTCAACTGGCAATAAAAAGGTTATGTTGACTTGCTGCTGTAAAATTATTGTGTTGAGTTTTAGCACCATTCAAATCCTACATGGCAGATGAAGATCATATTAACAAGGTTTCTGTCAGGTTGTTTTGGTGCGGAAGGTTTAAAATTTGTTCTGCAAGGCTATTAGAAAATGTAAATTAAAAACCTACCTTAAATATACCACAATGAAGTCATTTTAGCTATATAAATATGTTTAAAAATCCATTGCTTTAAACAAGCTGTGCTTTTTTCAGATGCTTTCCTGAAATTAGATGCTTCTGCCCAAACTTGGATAACTTAGTCTAGATCTCAGGCTGTTTCAGGCTGGTGAATAAACGATTTCACAGCCAATTCATATCCCTGGTGCCCAGTGAAAAAGACTGCCATTTCTTCACCCACTGCTTTCCCACCAATAAAGTAAACTTGTCCAAAGGGCATGGATTTGTCCTCATCTGAGCTTTTGATTCTGGAGATCCAGCCAAACAAGTCCAAGCAGTTTGGGTAGAAGTAGATGCATTTAGGAACTATGCTTCAGATTTGAGGCCACCAAGTGCTAACACAATATTCATGCAAATTCCCTTAAAGGTGCTTGGTCCTATTAATTGTCATTTATCTATTCAGTTAGGAAAATAAAAAGTTCACACATCTTTAAAAAATGCAGTATCCCCTGTCCCTTCCAGGACTCACTGCTGCAAACACATCACTGACCCTACAACACAGTGACTGGGGTTCTGCCCCTGATCTCACAGAGGTCACATTTCACCGAGTCCCTGAATACTGAAAACTCTCTTCCTGAAACTAAGCCTTGCATTCTGCCTGGTAGGCTCACTTGGCACACTCAGACTCTGCAGCTCCTTAAATCTGACGTGGCTGAAGTATTTCAAATATTCAAATTTCCACCGCTTTCCTTAAAAGCATGGGCTTTAAACTGATTCAGTTAAAGTTGTACCAACCTAAAACAGTCATTCTTACCTGGATTCAAGTCTATTTTAGACTAATTTTCAGTGACTGCTGATCAAGTGAAACTTCATGAGTACAGGGCAGAATTAAATCCAGGTAAGCATGGCCCATTGAGATTGATTTTTTAAAGTATATATTTAAACAAGTTTAAAGCTCCAGTGGTGTAAATTTGAAATACATAAACCTTACACTATTACAACTCTGTGAAATTTAATTGAAAGGATTAGGGCTTCCAAAAAAAATCTTAATGTAAGAAACACTTGTCAATCAGCAGAAAGCTATAGTTTTCTAAAAGGTTATCCAATAATATTCAATCTACATTTTCTCTTCCAAGTATTAATACGGTTATTTGGAAAAGGCATACAAAAATTCCTGTTCTGACAGCGGGGTATTAAATGTTACCCTTGGGTTGCTCCACCTTCCTTGAATGTTGCTTTTTTCTAAAACTAAATTGCTGTTCTACCTGATTTGTTTTGTCAAGAAAGAAAGCCAGTCTTGCATCTCCTTCTCCACAAGCACTACCATCACAAATCCAAAGCTAGTCAATCGATTTCGGTGACACAACTGAGGACAGAGAGCTGAAATCTAGGAATGCAAGTGGCATGACAGTAAAACCAACAAATTTTGCCAGTGAAAATCTCCTCCTATGCACACATGGTTCTTCTATTGCAGAAACAATTTATCAAAAAGTGCAGTACATTAAAAAAGAGGGAGAAAAAAAGGAAAAAAAAAAGGGAAATAAAAGGCAAGCACAAAATTCACTGTTGGTAGGGACAAAAGCAGTTTTCCCAGTACATCTTAAGATCTCCTCATATCATACCCTATCCTACCATTCTGCCTTTGAACTGCTGTCAAGGGAAGGCTGTCCATGTCGAGCAGAGCTCAAGCCAGCCAAGGATCACACACTTAAATCAAGCAAAAGTCAGAGCTGCAGTGAAGCCTCTCCACTGAGGAAAAGGCTCTTTAATCTCCGTTTGAAATACCCATTAAGAATCATCTGAGACTGCTAGGAATGGAAACAAAAACAGTTGACTGGTCCAAAGACCGGAGCAGCCTTGGACGTGAAGGTGACCCTTGCTTTCAGGAGAATAAAACTGCAAATTAATCACAGTCATACTAAAAAACCCCAACCCAGCCTAGCTTCACCACTAGTTTCCTTCAGCTCCCCCAACCCTGGGCCTCACAGCCCCTCAGCTCCCTTCTTCCCCCCAGCCAGCCAACCCCAACGACCCACTGCCCCCAGAGGCTCTGCCAGCCCAGCTGGCTCCCGTGGCCCTGCTTCCCAGTGACAGCCTGCAGCTTGGGCAGCAACATGCACAGCAGAGCTTCCCACTGGGAAACTGAAGCCAGGTGCTGGTTGTCCTCCACGCACAGCCAAAGGCTTCCAGAGTCTAACCTTGGGAGGAGAGAACCCCTCAGAGACTCAGCTCTCCGCTAGGCTCAGTAAAGCTATGAATAAGCACTGCATTGCAATATAACTCTGCGAGTTTTGGAGACATTATACAGGAAGGATGCAAGACATTGCTCTGGTTTTTTGCTTTGGGGACTTTTCCACAGGCTTTGATTATGCTAACAAATGTGAGAGGCGCACTGTCTTTCAGCAAGGATAACAAGAGTGCACACATTCAGTGAGTCTATCCTGGTCCAAACCAGGTCTGCACTCGCTGACTTGGCTGCAAATCATAAGCACATCTCACAGGAAGCATCAATATAGAAAGTGCTTATCGATTCATCTATGGCACAGGTAACGGCAGTTCAAGATACCTTTTGCTTCTGCCTAGAACAAATGACTTGCAGAACATTCTTGCACAACACCCAACTGTCAAATCAAGGTATTTCAGGTTTTACACACAACGCAAAGCTACAATTACTACAGTATTTAATGCACACCAATAGGAAAAGTTCCTAAAAAATACTCATGCAGGTTTTGTGCCATGGGATAGGTAACGGCTATTTCGTAGAAATAGATCCAACTGGCTCCATTGGAGCAGCAGTATAAATATTCAAAATAGAAGTAATAGTAGGCCTTTGATGTGAAACTTCTCTCCTTTATTTTTCCTTCCTCTAATCTGTCCCTTCCATCAGCAAGGAAACACTCTGCTTAGGAGCAACTGCATCTCGCTAGAAGAGTAGAGCTGTCTGTTTGTGGGGTGGCATTTAGTGTTGCCTACATTGTTTGATTTAAGGAAGTATTTTAGGCATTTTAGTGGTTATTATTATTATTCACCTCATTAACAACAGCAACAGAAGAAACAAAAACCCAACACCAGGAATGTATCATGGGCTCCCTAACACAAGAAGATGCCCCGCAGACACAGGTAAGAGAAGGCTGCTCAAACAATAGCTGCAGAGCTTAACAAGTAGCAACACAACTGAAAAAAGACAATGCAGGCACGTCATTGACTCTCTCTGCCTCCTGTCCCCGGACCCTTCCTTCTTCTTGCCAGGGATCCAGCAGCACACGTTGTTCCTCGAGGCCAGCGGGACACGGCTTTTTCCATGGGACTTTCCTGACACACACAGTGCAAGAGTTGCCAGTGCCTCCACATGTTTAGTGTAACAAAGAAAGAAAATCAGGTGCTGAACTGAATGGAAACCACAGGGTGTAAATATTTTCATTTACAACATTTTGCCCAAAGAAAATTAAACTGACAAAAAATCACTTCCAAAAGTGCAAATGAAATAAAAATTGGTTTTTAGTCTGTGAACGGAATGTGGCTCTTTTTTTTTCTTTTAAGTTGGGTTCTTTTTTTTTCCTGCTATAGTTTAGGGTTTAGTGTTTTGGGGTTTTTTCCTTTCTTTCTTTCACGTAGGGTTTGCTGTACCTTTCCTACCAATATTTGCCACTGTTTGTACCATAGACAAAAACATTCACCTAGCTGGTAGTCTCTTAATACATTTCATACTTGAACATATACAAGAAAGAGGAAAAAACATACCAAATGGATCAGAAGTGATCAGTGCTTAAAGTAAATATAAGAGTCACAGTGGCAAGAATCCACAGTATCAATACATACAAACAAAGCTGTGATGGTGTTTCTCAGGGGGTAGAATCTGCCTGCATATTAATACAGAATTATACAAAATCTAGCAGGGATATTGGAACAATGAGAAGCTAAATTTTCACAATAACTTAAGATCTGTGAGCGAGTCTGCATTGAAGATATTCCACATTTTAAAAAGTGCCATCTCTGTTTGTGTCCTCCTCCCTCGCAAAGGAGGGGCGATGAATCCACATGAGCGGTTATCAGATAAGTTCAACTGCTTAAGACGACAAATATCTGGCCAGGTCCAGTGTATTCTTTAAAGAATGGCAAATTATGACCTCAGTAACTATGTCTGTGCAAAATATGCCTCTTTCCTCTTAAAGAAACCAGTGTCTGTAACTCATTTAGAAAAGTTTTGACACATACTTATGTCCTTCTCAGAACAAGTAAGACATGAACTATTGAATCCCCCCAAAACAAGGAATCTGATGAAGCAGAGAAAGTTCTGGCCTTCCATATCCATGTGTGGACCATTAAAAATCAGAACACCTCCTTGGTAGCCCTGCTGGGCTGGAGATCAAACTATTGCTTGGAAATACCATAAACACCCTAGTAATAAAACTCCAACATTCATAGTAAAATGGTAGCAGTGTTTACCCTTTGAAACCACATTTAGTTTGCATTCCTCATCCTCCTGTACAAGATTCATTATTTATAGTAAAAAGTCATCAGCTGTTGCCTTGACCATCTTCTTTTATCCATTCTTATGCGGAGTACCTCAAATTGCATTCCCATTTTACACTGCCCTGTGACCTTTGGAGTATTACAGGAGATCCAGCGCTCAGAAGGAGAAGATGCAAGAGAAGACGTTGATCTCTGGCAATTTTTAAAAAAAAGAACAACAGCCACAAAAAAATCAAAGCAAAAACTAAAAACAAATGAAAAACCCCACCGCAATCAAAAAAATTCCCATGATTCTCCTTGAAAGTCAGCCCCTGTACGACGTACCCTCTTCTGCATTGTAGCAATAGTCTTAAGTCATAAATTAATTAGTCTTCCATCAAATAACTTAAAAAAAAGAAGGAATTGTAGCAGACCAGTTTTACCTGGCTCAATGCCAGTTAGCAGCCAGTTCATCTTGAGTCCCAGTCACACTGTTCAAAAACTGAGCTAGGAAATCACATGAACGTTGGAAAAAAAAACAACTCTTCACATCGATGCAGGATTGTTCCAGGTTCTGGGAGTCAGGGAGAGGGCAAACCTAGATGAGACCTATGAAAAGTGACCAGGATATCCATCACGACTTGGAGGTGCACCGCGTTCAGGAGACGCCAGCCGTGGTTGTATTGCACAGGTAAGGAGGAAGCTCCTCCCAACAGTCTGACACCTGCGTTAGTGATCTCTGCACATCGGCAAGTTCACGAAAGTGAAAACATTGAATTCTGTCATGATGGAGAAACACAGGAAGATGCCGTAAAGGGAAAGGCACACACACCCTAGCTTCTTATCCAGTTTCCATTTGTTCATGTGGACACCAAAAACCTACAATAAACACAGAGTAAGCCACCACAGCAGGAACATTTTGAATAAAGTGGTAAATCCCTTCCTCAGCTTCAGGAGCAAGAAGAGGGCTGTCCCCTTACTGGTGGTGATCAGCTGGAAGCAACCATAAAGCAAGTACTGCAGCAAGTGAGCTGAACACTGCAGCTGAAATAAATCAGAGCAGCAGTCATGTAAGCCACCCTGACTCACATCACCTCACCTTATGTTTCTGCAATGAACAGTCCTATTTAATTCAATCAGAAACTTATTTAAAGGCCAGATTCCTTTTTCTTCACTCAAAATGTTTCATGTGCTCCTCTGCATCTCAGTCTAGAGCCAGACAGTCTAAGGCTGTGCTTCACTTTGCATAGTTTGCTCCCACCAAAGATTAAAGTCTTGTGTACATGGGAACTGTGTTGGTGTGCAACCACAGGACTGCCCTCTAAAGCAGCTGGTCTGGAGACTTGGAAGATGACACATCTCATTCCTCTTCTCTCTGTAATTTCTGGGAATGGTCAGGGAACATGGAGCACTGATTTCAATAGAAACACTGTCATGTCCAGGAACTACTTTATCTGGATTTCAAAAGAATCCTACAGAGGGCCAAGCAACCTGTACATCGTTTTGTCTACCTGTCCTGTGGGAGAATGGATCTCATCATGCATCACTGCTTCAGCTCTAGCATGAAAATAACTACTAATGGATCACCCAGGCTCCTCCCATGAAAAATGTACAAATAGGAGGGCTGTCCTGTGACAGGGACAGCTGCTGCAAAGTGCGGGTCATGGGAAGCTTACAATAGCAGTGACCACTCCTATACCTTAACAACTGCTGTTTCAGCTGGAGGTGAGCAAGGAACAGAAAGAAAATGTCTATAAAAAACACTCTTTTAGCAATGAAGAACAGAAGACTATATACATACTGTGACAAAAACAGATGCCAGCAGGAGGCCAACAGAATAGATAAGTCCTCTGCTGTTTAACCGAATCTGAAAAAGAAGGAAGTTTATAAAACCATCTCACAATGTCAAGCAATGATATTTCTCTCTGCTGATATTTTCATAATCCTAAACTGCTGAGTTGCTAAACACTGGCTTGCAAGCTGTAAATGCCAAGTCAGACCATTACATCACAGATTATTTTGCCTACTCCCTATTTCGCCAAAGAAGGAGTGTTATTAGAGGAGTGTCCTTAGGAGCCAACAACATTTCAAAGTGTTCCACTCCCACATGGGCTTTACCATCCCTTATACTGTTTTATCATGACATTTTCTTTTTGGCAATTGGTCTGTGTGAGTACTGTAAGAACAAACAGGGAAAGGAAATTTGCATTTAGTCACCAATTAATGCTTCACAGTGGGGGAAAATAAACAAGGACACACACAAGCACCTAATTAATTTCTTCCCTACTTTTATTCATCTTGCAAAAGGAAACATGTCATTAATTTCACAACCTGAGCCCCAGCTTCTGAAAAACTGTCTGTATCAATGCCTATCACAGGCTCTGACGTAGCTGTCTCTATGGCAGAGCCACGATTACACCCACTGTGCAAGACAAGAACTGAGACACAGGTTGCAAAGCTGTGGAGCTATTTAACTGCCATTTTTAGTGGCTTTAAGTCTAACCAAAGGCACTCACCTGCATCTTTAAGGCCTAAATACTTTTAAAAACATGATTTTATGAGACATAAGTCTAAAGCTACACAGGAAGGCTACAGGGAGTAAAACCACCTCTTTGATCCTGTTCCTCAGCTAGGACCACACTTGTCCTCAGTTTCCCTTTTCTTGGGGAACTTAATCGTTGTCCTCTTGCGCATTTTTATATGACCTCCTCAAACCGCATCACCTGCAGCATCATCAGGAGAGCACTCAGGCGGACTCTCTCAAGCCA